>NC_048276.1:3287396-3309896 GCF_009762535.1 Notolabrus celidotus
ATCCGAATGTCTCCTCAGGTTTCCCGTTGTGAGAACACTTCCTTCCCCTTCATGTCCTTAAGATTCTGCACTTGGTCTTTCAAATGGTCCACAGGAAAGTTTGGGTTGCTCCTTTGAGATGTACGACGGGGAGCAAAGCGGAGAACAGACGCGAGTGAGACCTCCACTCCGCAGGTGGTCTTAGTCAGAATGTAGTGAGATGTGGACGCTTATAAAAGGAGGAGAAAAGAAAAACCTTTGTGCCGCTTTAGACGAGAAGTCCCAGTTCTCTGTAATAGCAGTGTAATTGGACAAAGTTACAGAGATGCTAATTAGACTGAGATTACAGAGACTAAGGGAGCGCTTACTCTGAGCTGTTACTGAATGACTTTATTAGAAGACAGAGATGAGAGCAAAGACCCCGTATAGAAGAGCGCAGGGGTACGCAACCAGGAGCTGCTGCCCGTCCATGGCCAACGCCGAAATGAAGATCTTAGACGCCGAGAAGCTGCACCAGCCGATGATTGATGCTGTTATTATTATTCCCATCATTCCCCTGAAGAAGACAAAGAGGAAGCATGAAGTTAGTTGACTGTTCAGAAGTCTGAGGTGTGATTAAAGGAGTGTACTCACTGTAAAGAGAAGAGGACTCCAAAGCTGGAGAGGAGGATCATGGGGAGGAGGCAGTATCCGAGCACGCTGGACACGCAGCCGAAGGAGACGCCCGTCATACTCATGAGGTTGAGGAGGCAGTACATTCCCAAGCAGCCGATCGCGCTGATACCGTACACGTAGCCGAACTGGATCTTACCGGACTGTGAAGAGACAGGAAGAGAACATGTGTCAGTCGGATGTGGATATGAACACAACTACACAATCCAGGTTATATCACAGAAACATTAAAAAGGACTCTACCAGGAGAAGCGTCGCTCCGAAAGCCAAACAGAAGACCATGGGGCCCGCCAGGTCCGTCTCATTCATGATGCTGCCGTCTGCTACCTTCATAGGGTGGAGCACGGTCAGAGTCTTCTGCCAGATGTGGTCGAAGTTGATCCCTAATTCTAAGACAGAAAGAAATCAAATGGAGAAAATTAAAACGTAAAGTATGATCAAAAGGAGAACAGGACTGGGTTCATCAGCTCTGTGTAAGTTCAAACGTAGCCTTTAGGATGGAGTTTACTCTCAACTAATGTTTTGGGCGTTGCACCAGCTGAGATAGTTCCAGCGTTAGCAGAAGTAACATCTTAAATCTGACACCCAGCTCTGAGTCGGTATAAAGTCCACTGTAACAGAGCATTTGTCATAAAGACCAACAAATTAAACTCACAGATTCTAAACATGAGTGTGTTTCTTTTCCTCTCATCATCTTCAGTAATCATTCAGTGTGTACTGGATGCAACTTCATACCTGAGGCTTGAAATTAGAGGAGCTCAAAGTACCATTCAAAACTGTAGATAACAGAGTGTTGCCCTCCACTCGTGGGTACGTACAGTCAATATCTTCAGAGTTACAGATACTAGTTACACTCAGAGTCTTTCAAACTCACTTTGAAGCTCTTATCTTGAAACGAGTGCTCAGTAAAATCTTTAGATACGATGAAGAGGAACAGAGAAACTTGAAAAATCAAGGACTGACTCTGAAGCTTAACCTGCTCCAACACACTCTTCACACACTGAGTATCATTTGGAGCGTCTACTTCAACTGCTGCTCACAGTTTTTGGGATGAAACCAGTGAAGTGTCACAGTTTTAGAATAGCTGTATGGATAACTGGGTGTCCACAGATGAAGTATGAGCTCTGTCAGATCTAACAGTCTTTCATTCTGTGAGTAAAGGAGTTGCTTTGTAACACACCGACATGATGTGTATTTAAAATGCTAAATCTGCCTTTATTATTGTTCTTTTGCTTTTTCTGCACTTTTAACTTGAAAAGCACAAACACAGCTTCATGTGTTTCAACTTCCTCTGTTATCTTGTCAAGTTGAAGGTAGTATTCCTTCCTCAATAATGGTTTGTGTGAGTTTTTTTAAATCTCACCTCAGTGTGTTTGACAAGAGGATAAATGCTGACACAATTTGGAAAACTTATAGTCGGGCTTTTGATCTGCAAGCTTTTATCCTCTCTGAACTTTCTTGCAGTCATGAATTTCTCTGACATTGTTACACATTAAAAACAGACCCAACTCTATTTAGTGTTTATCTTCAGTTTGATAAGTAAAGAGAGAGAGAGAGAGAGAGAGAGAGAGAGAGAGAGAGAGAGACAGAAGATTAAATATAATTGGCCGCTAGGGATGACCACAATTAATCGATTATCGATTAATTGATTGTTAAGAAATTACTCGAAACACACATTTCTGTTATCAATTTTCCGTCACGTGGAACAAACATCATGTGGTCTCATATTACACTCATCTATCAGGGAGGTGTTTTAAGTTTAAAGCATGTTTGGATGTGAATCAGCTGGTAAAGGTGTTGCGCACAGCGGAGACGCTCAGCTGGCGGCTGCGGCTGTGCGTCAGGTCTCCACCATAGACTGTATAAAATATGGACGTAGTATCCGTGACGTCACCCATCTGTTCCTGAGAGCTGTTTTGAAGCAAATCGACGGCGGCAGCCATATTGGTAATGCGGAACTCAACTGGGCAGAGTGTGACGTAGTGTGAGTCGCTTAGCCAATGGCTGTGTGTTCCCGACCGGGAGTCACGTCAGTCATGTCCTTATTTGGGCAAAACTCATAATCTTAATATCTTCTGAACCGTCATGTTAGAAAAAAATTCACCCCCCGTACAGTGTGTGCCATTAGAGAGATTAGCTTCATAGGGCCAAGCCGTTTTTTGAACCAGGCTGTAAACATGTTTATTAATGCTGCAAAGATCGTCTTTTTCCCATTCATATCTATGTGGTTTCCGGTGTTTCTGCAGACAGCCTCAAGCGGATTTTCGATGTATTGCAGTTTATACCACTTCCGCATTGGCTTCATCATTTGAGACCGGAGTTTGCCGCTTGGTGACAAGAGGATAAATACTGACACAATTTGGAAAACTTAGTCGGGCCTTTGATGTGCAAGCTTTTATCCTCTCTGAACTTTCTTGCAGTCATGAATTTCTCTGACATTGTTACACATTAAAAACAGACCCAACTCTATTTAGTGTTTATCTTTAGTTTGATAAGTAAAGAGAGAGAGAGAGAGAGAGAGAGAGAGAGAGAAGATTAAATATAATTTGCCGCTAGGGATGACCACAATTAATCGATAATCGATTAATTGATTGTTAAGAAATGACTCGAAACACACATTTTTGTTATCAATTTTCCGTCACGTGGAACAAACATCATGTGGTCTCATATTACACTCATCTATCAGGGTGGTGTTTTAAGTTTAAAGCATGTTTGGATGTGAATCAGCTGGTAAAGGTGTTGCGCACAGCGGAGACGCTCAGCTGGCGGCTGCGGCTGTGCGTCAGGTCTCCACGTGCGAAGGTTGACAGCTTTAAACAGGAAATTTCCCACCTTTGGATACGAAGGCAACAGACAGGTGGGAAATTCTGGTACGCTACGTTTGCAGATCAGCAACATCAGAGCCGTCTGAGCTTTCTCCTGATAATGACCCGGTTGCGCTCCTGGCTGACACCTGACCGAATACACATGTTTATTTTTCTCTATAAGAACGAGTAGACAGAAATCTGGACACTGTGAGTCTGAAGTAATTTTCTGTTAGTATTATAAGCCTTCACTTTATAAGATTACGTCCGCTGAGAATATTTCTATGAGCCTGATCGTTGATATTCTGCGTGTCAAATGTGTGCCCGTATTCAATCCAGTCAGTTATTTGCATTTTGTTGCTGTAGAAAATAAAATTTAGGGGGAAAACAACGTATCTGGTATTGTTTTTGACGTAAGAATAATAATGTTTTTTTTTATCAATTAATCGATAATTGATCGTTAACATTTCCAAAAATCGATCACGGAAAATATTTAAAATGTACATCCCTCATCTGAACTGAATTAAATGCTTATAAAATGTATTAAGTGTCTGCTGTGTGTTTTTGTTTGTTTTTACTGTTTTGTTGTTTGTTTTTTAAACTCTGTAAAGCACTTTAAATTGCTCTTTGAATGAATAGTGCTTTATAAATAAACTTACCTTCAGTCTAGTTGCCCATAACAGAAAGTAAATCCCAATAAAAACCAACATGTTTAAGCCGTGTGTGTTGATGAAGATGCTGTTCTTGTCAGTTGGTTTGCCAATATTTCTACACCCTTGAAAAACTCACACTGTCTTCAAGAACCAGGTAAAAATAGAATTGATTTAACTGTTTTATCACCACTGTGTTCTTTTGTCTCTTTTATTGTCTTTGAATGTGTGTAATTATTGATTTGATTTGTAAAAGATCCTTGCGTGTTCTGAAAACCACTATATAAATAAAAGGTATTACTAGTTAATATTATTATGTCTTATAGACAGAGGAAACTTAATTTGTGGTTACAGCTAATGTAGGAAGAGGATATTTATCAGTAACTTTTATTTGTGTCCTCAAAAGTTGATGATTGGATTATTGATTTTCACTGAGAGGAGCTGAAGATGTTGAGACTTTTAAACATGAACTAAAAATATATCCTTTCGGTCATATATTTTTCATGGCTTTAAATGCCGACAAGACTAAGGTGATGTATTTCTCCAAGTCCAAGAGGACGGTGAAAAATGACTCTAAGATTTTCAATAAATCCCAATAAAAACAAACATGTTTATGCCGTGTGTGTTGATGAAGATGCTGTTCTTGTCAGTTGGTTTGCCAATATTTCTACACCCTTGAAAAACTCACACTGTCTTCAAGAACCAGGTAAAAATAATGATCCTGCAGGTTGCGGTTCATGTACCTTCTAGCAGAGGTGGTTCATCATCAAAGCTGCTCGAGTACATGGATTGTGTCGGGGATGGAGTGTATGTCTGTGTGGGCTGGAAGATCTGTCCGGTGTATGGCTGCTGGGGTTGCATCATCCCGGGGGCGGCGTATCCCATCGGCTGGGAGTAGTCATACTGTCCGTATTGCCTGGGAGAAGATATGATAACCAAGTTTAAGACACTTCAGGTGCAACTCTGCAAAGGCTTCAATTTGAGTTAGCGTCACAACATATAATTCTCCTACTCTCTGTCTAAGCACAAGGTAGAAGCTATTTCATAACTCCCTGAAAACAAACACACTGACTCTGCAGTCAAACAACATGATGATACTGTGGGTTACATTGACTTACTTGTTGTGAGGGTTTTCCGGGTTGCTGTAGCCATAGACGGCCTGGTTTTGGTCATCTACACTGTAGCTGGACTGGTAAAAGTCTGTGTTGAAGTTGTCAAACCCCGACATCTCTCACTGTTTCACACACAAGAGGAAGAAACAAGAAGACAGATTATTAGCTGGGATGCTAACATTAGGGGATGATGATGTTTACACACACATAAATGCAGTTATGTTGGCTAAATATGATCTGTATATAAAGGGAAACTTAGCAATGAACTAAAATGAGCTTCAAATGATGATACAAGCTTCAAAACAAGACATTTAAATGTATGCAACATGGCTAAACATACCTTTAGATACTTCCGTTTATGCTCAGCTCACACAAACAGCAATGTTCCCCTTTTTAACACCCAAATGTCTATCACTAAATATTAAAGTAACATTATTCTGACATGTTTGAGTGAAGCAGAGCTCACAGTAAAGATGCGTTTAATACAAAAACAACTGTTAGCTAAAGCAGCTAGCTTAAATACTCGGCTACAAATACAACCACTTTTTAACGTTATAGATGTTTGATATCTGAGAGTATATTCTCTCACAAACATTTTAAATAAGTCGACAACTCTATCTGCTTTCAATAATACTGAAGAAGTAAATTAAGCTACACAGGCTACATCTGTTTGGGTGGCTAACGTACCGTTAACTCTGCAGGTAGCAGGTTAGCTAATGCTAGCTATAAGAGAGCTGGTTGTTTTGTGTGTGAATAGTAATATCAGCGCTAGGGTTAGCATGTAGTTTGGTTTTCCTTCTTAAAACAATGTTTTTAAGTCGTTAAAGCTTCACGGAGGAGAACACCTACCAGTGATGTCTGACAAATCCGTCCAGACTCCTGCCAACTGAGCTGCGGCTGCTACGTGTCAAGAGAAAGGTACAACTTCCGGGATGAGACGGAGCCGACGGGAAGCAGCGAGGGACCAAAAGGGCGATTTGATAATAACGTGGCGCGCTCTACAGGTGACAGGTGGTATTACATAAAGGGTGCAAACTGCATGTATTTATTTTCTAACATGGAGTATATTTAAGTTGGAGACAAATTTACATCTTGGAGAAACATTTTTATATTTTATGAAACAAAATTACAAATGACTGATTCTACCGGAAATGAATGTACCAATGATTTTCAAAATAAAAGACGTCTGTTATATGAAAATGTGCAACAGCTGGGGAATTAATATATACTTGACATTAAAGACCCTGTTTCCACTTAAATATTTAGATTCAGACTGATAAGACAACACCTCAAAATGTGTTCCTGCCAATCACAGCTATATCTGATTTGGAATTCCCAAATAAAAACCTTTGGAAATTTAGCATATACCTTTATTTTGAAAAATTGCTTTACCCAATTTTTACAATAATAATAAAATTGAAAGTAACAACAACAACAACAACAATAATAATAATAATAAAAATAAGCATAAAAATATATAATAATAATAATTATAATAACAACAACAACAACAATATTAATCATAGTAATAATACATTTTATTTAAAGGCCCCTTTCAGTGCACTCAAGGTCACTGTACAAGCAGAGTTTTAAAAAAGAACAATTACAAATGTATTTTGCGAAAATCAACAAGACATCTTACAGTGTAAAAATAAGTAAAATGTACAGGATGAGATACAGTGCAATGAAAATGTGAGATCAGAGTGAATATGACAGTTTAAAAAGATGTGTTTTTAGACAGGATTTGAAAATGGAAAGAGAGTTGATGTTATGGATGTCTAGTGGAAGGGAGTTCCAGAAGCGGGGGTGTAATGAGGTGAATGGAAGAAGAAGACCTGAGAATGCGACTGGATGTGTTGATGTTCAGAGTTCAGAGAGGTATGGAGGAGAGAGGTCCTGAATGGCCTTAAAGATGAAGATCAGAACAATTACAATAGATGCAACAGAGTAAATAGTCAACTATTAAAGCACTTAAATTTCACTTTCAAACAGTAAAGAGCGACAAAATCTGGGGACGAACATCCCTCTCTCAAAGATACTTGTTTAGACCTTTCAGATGATTGAACAGGACAAGCACCGGGCTCCCGGCAAGAACAAAAGTCTCTTTCATTCGGTGACTAAGGAGCAGATCAATCACTTCAAGCCCATGCAGCAGAACCGCACGGCAGCCAAATGCTGTAGGATCCATCCTCTCTGATGATGACAGATAAGGAGAATAATCAGCTGGTGACCTCTGCTGAGAGGAAATAGAGACAGGAGAGAGGGAAACGCAGAGAGAAACACAGGTGGAGGATTGTATAGCTCATGAATGAAAGTATGAATGAGAAATAATGCATCAATAATTCCTCTTATGACACTATAATCTTAATATTATAAAAGATAATGAAGGAAACACACCAAAGGAACAACAACAGACCAATCATAATAATCTTGTTTGTCAAATCTGTAAAAAGAAACACCCAGCCTCTGAAAACTTCTTGAAAAAGTCTTGCTCTGTTGGGACAAAAACACCCTGACATCATAAAAACACACTGCTTTATTTTAGCCATAGGTAAAGTGCAGCGTGGAAAACAGTTGAATTATGTAGACACGGCTCCTTGATGTTGACTTGCTCCTATAGCCCTAAGTCACAGACTTCTTCCCAGAATGAGAAACAGGAAAAATAAAACAGCTATGTACAGAAACCCCGTCATTATTCAGCCTCCTCTGTGTTTGACGCTGAAACTCTGATTGACTTCTTGGTCTCGGGGCAAAAAAACACAAAGACAAGCATTTCAGTCAGTGCTCAAAGCTGTTGCGTCAGCAAGGTGCAGGGGCGGAGTCAGGCTGTTTGAGGGGCAGGGGGGGAAACAAAAAAGGGCACCTCCTTTCAAACCCCTGGTACTCACAATTAAGGGTGAATTTTTTACATTTGACCGACATCCAGAGGGTACTTCTTTGTGTTATTTAAATTTGAGGGGCAGGGGCAAAAACAAAAAAGGGCACCGCCTTTCAAACCCCTGGTACTCAAAATATAGGGTGATTTTTTTTACATTTGAGGGAAATCTAGAGGGCACTTTTCTAAAAATCTTATACACTTAAGGGGCCGTCAGAGGGCACTTTTTAACATTTTTATACATTTGATGGACATCCAGAGGGCACTTTTTAACATTTTATACATTTGAGGGAAATCAAGAGGCTGCTTTTTAACATTTTATACATTTGAGGGAAATCTAGAGGGCGCTTTTTAACATTTTATACATTTGAGGGAAATCTAGAGGGCACTGTTTTTAACATTTTATACATTTGAGCGACATCCAGAGGGCGCTTTTTAACATTTTATACATTTGAGGGAAATCTAGAGGGCACTTTTTAACATTTTATACATTTGAGGGAAATCTAGAGGGCGCTTTTTAACATTTTATACATTAGAGGGGCATCCAGAGGGCACTTTTTTAACATTTTATACATTAGAGGGGCATCCAGAGGGCGCTTTTTTAACATTTTATACATTTGAGGGAAATCTAGAGGGCGCTTTTGAACATTTTATACATTAGAGTGGCATCTACAGGGCGCTCTTTAACATTTTATACATTAGAGGGGCATCTAGAGGGCACTTTTTAACATTTTATACATTAGAGGGGCATCCAGAGGGCACTTTTGAACATTTTATACATTTGAGGGAAATCTAGAGGGAACTTTTGAACATTTTATACATTTGAGGGAAATCTAGAGGGCGCTTTTTAACATTTTATACATTTGAGGGAAATCTAGAGGGCGCTTTTTAACATTTTATACATTTGAGGGAAATCTAGAGGGCGCTTTTTAACATTTTATACATTTGAGGGAAATCTAGAGGGCGCTTTTTAACATTTTATACATTAGAGGGGCATCTACAGGGCGCTCTTTAACATTTTATACATTAGAGGGGCATCCAGAGGGCACTTTTTAACATTTTATACATTAGAGGGGCATCTACAGGGCACTTTTTAACATTTTATACATTAGAGGGGCATCCAGAGGGCACTTTTTAACATTTTATACATTAGATGGGCATCCAGAGGGCACTTTTTAACATTTTTATACATTTGATGGGCATCCAGAGGGCAGTTTTTAACATTTTTATACATTTGAGGGGCATCCAGAGGGCACTTTTTAACATTTTTATACATTTGATGGGCATCCAGAGGGCACTTTTTTAACATTTTATACATTTGATGGGCATCCAGAGGGCACTTTTTAACATTTTATACATTAGAGGGGCATCCAGAGGGCACTTTTTTGCATTTTTAACATTTGAGGGGCATCCAGAGGGCACTTTTTTAAAACATTTTTATACATTTGATGGGCATCCAGAGGGCACTTTTTAACATTTTATACATTTGATGGGCATCCAGAGGGCACTTTTTAACATTTTATACATTAGAGGGGCATCCAGAGGGCACTTTTTTAACATTTTATACATTAGAGGGGCATCCAGAGGGCACTTTTTTAACATTTTATACATTAGAGGGGCATCCAGAGGGCACTTTTTAACATTTTATACATTTGATGGGCTTCCAGAGGGCACTTTTTTAACATTTTATACATTTGATGGGCATCCAGAGGGCACTGTTTTTAACATTTTATACATTTGAGGGGCATCCAGAGGGCACTGTTTTTAACATTCCATATACTTAAGGGGCCGTCAGAGGGCACTTTTTAATGCATTTTCCACTAAAAGAGCCTGACAACCTGACAAGTCATTTTTAAATGTTTTATCTACAACAGCTTTTTTGGGACGATCGCCCCCCCTTGCCCAGTATGGCTTTCTACTTGATTCCATATTCCAGAACTGACTTGTTCAAACAAAACTCTCCTACAGGTGTCAAAGGCCAAATGCCACTCATGACACATTAAAAGTTTGGATACACACAAGTTATTAAAAAGAGTATCAAGAAACTGTTGAGCCATGCAGACCCGACATGGATCAGGCCTCTTCTCTCTAAATGAAGAAAATCAATTTGTTGTACAGTACAGGGATTCTTAGAGCTGACACCCATGACTTATCACATGAATAAAAGAAGGGTCGCCTCCACTCCATCGCCTCTCATCCTCCTTAAGACTTTTAATCATTCCTGAAGTTGAAGAACATGTCTTTCTTCTTAATCCACTTAATGAAAGAAAATTGAAAGTACTAGAGAGGGTAATTTAATTTAGGCCAGTGTATTTGCCATATGCTGTCATAATTGCCTTCTTTAATAAAGCCTCTGCTGTAATCCTGAAGTCAATGCCTGAATGCGTGACTGAATTAAAACTACTACATTTTCCTTCAACCACCTACTGTACCCTTAATTTAGTTTTCCTTCTCCGCCTCCTTCAGCTAAGGACGGAGAGAAAGTGAGGGATCAAGCTTTTCTGTTAGAGGTATGCAGATGAAACTCTGTATGCATGAAGTGAACATGCAAACAACATCAAAACACACTATTTTTAGCAGACATGGTTCTGCACGTCCTCTGAATATTTGCATGATTCAATTCCTTTAATTCATCTAATTCAATTTCCTGCCATCCCGTGATAGGACTGCAGCACAGATCATAGATGAGTTGGCATCTGGTACTCGCAGGGTCCATTTCTCTGAAGCAGCCTTCCTCATTCTGTGAGCGAGCTTCATGATCACTAAATTAAAAATCAGCAGCTGAAGGGTCTGTGAAGTTTGTTTCTTCCAAAATGAGATTTCCACCCACTCAGTGTTTTACAGCTTCTGACAAAACGATGGTCATCATGAGAATGCTTCTGTGGAAATTAGAACAGAGGCTGGTTATACCAGAGCGTTTACCAAAATGGGATTCAACGCAGCAACTGCTACATAAAAATATAACTGGAGTTCTCGTGATGAGTCTTCTTACTGTGAATGCCAGGAATAAATTGATGCACATTGTAATAGAATCATTATCCACTTCATCTAAAATTAAAACGTGCACTCTTTACAAAGTGTCTTTTCATTTCAGTCATGTTAGGAAATTGATATCAAGCAGCACTTCCCGGGCTGAACTGAAGCCAATGCTGAAGTGTTAAAACCTGCAGTTCCTGGAGTGTCCACTAGAGGCTGGCTTTGGAAGTACCGGAAACCACATACACACCCATTCAAAGAAGACGATCTTTACAGCAGATATAAACATGTTTACAGCCTGGTTCAAAAATCAAGTGTAGTCTGGATGGCTTATTTCTCTATCAGCACACACTGTACGGGGGATGAATCTTTTTATAACATCGCAATTTCAAAGATATTATATAGATTGCAAGTTTTGCCCAAATAAGGGCGTGGCTGACTTGATTGACAGGCGGGAACACTGTAGCTGTTAGAGGAGGCTAAAGGCCCGCCTCTTTACCTCACACTAGCTCTACAGAAGTTAGGTTGAGTTCAACATTTCCAATAGACCTGGAGAAGGCTTACGACCGTGTCCCCCGAGGTATCCTTTGGAGGGTGCTCCGGGAATATGGCGTGGATGGCCTGTTGCTACGGGCCATTCAGTCTCTGTATTGTCGGAGCCAGAGTCTGGTTCGCATTGCCGGCAGTAAGTCGAATTCGTTCCCGGTGGGGGTTGGACTCCGCCTGGGCTGCCCTTTGTCACCGGTTCTGTTCATAACTTTTATGGACAGAATTTCTAGGCGCAGCCAAGTGGCGGGGGGTTTCCGGTTCGGTGGCCTTGGGATTCCGTCTCTGCTCTTTGCAGATGATGTCGTCCTATTGGCTCCATCGAGCGGTGACCTCCAGCTCGCGCTGGGACGGTTTGCAGCTGAGTGTGAAGCAGCGGGGATGGGGATCAGCACCTCCAAGTCTGAGGCCATGGTGCTCAGTCGGAAAAGGGTGGCCTGCCCTCTCCGGGTCGGAGGGGAGTCTTTGCCCCAGGCGGAGGAGTTCAAGTATCTCGGGGTCTTGTTCACGAGTGAGGGGAAAAGGGAGCGGGAGATTGACAGACGGATCGGGGCGGCGTCTGCAGTGATGCGGGCGCTGTACCGGTCTGTCGTGGTGAAGAGAGAGCTGAGCCAGAAGGCAAAGCTCTCAATTTACCGGTCAATCTACGTTCCGACCCTCACCTATGGTCACGAGCTGTGGGTAGTGACCGAAAGAACGAGATCGCGAATACAAGCGGCCGAAATGAGCTTTCTCCACAGGGTGGCTGGGCTCAGCCTTAGAGAGAGGGTCAGGAGCTCAGACATCCGGGAGAGGCTCAAAGTAGAGCCGCTGCTCCTCCGGATCGAGAGGAGCCAGATGAGGTGGTTCGGGCATCTGGTTAGGATGCCTCCCGGGCGTCTCCCTGGGGAGGTGTTTCGGGCATGTCCGACTGGGAGGAGGCCACGGGGAAGGCCCAGGACACGCTGGCGAGACTATGTCTCTCAGCTGGCCTGGGAGCGCCTCGGTATCCTCCCAGAAGAGCTGGTGGAAGTGGCCGGGGAGAGGAGTGTCTGGGCTTCCCTGCTGAGACTGCTGCCCCCGCGACCCGGACCCGGATAAGCGGAAGAAGATGGATGGATGGATGGATGGATTTCCAATATGGCACCTGCCGACGATCGGCTTCAAAACAGGGCTTCAGGAACAGGTGGGTGATGTCAGGGAGACTGTGTCCATTATTTATACAGTCTATGGTACTAACCCTACAGCAGTTACCTGCTTGTTTAAGGATTGGTAAAAAACACACATGCTCTCCTGTAAGTTTCTATTATAAAAGGCTTAAAGTTGGTAAAAGTTAGGTTAGGTACCTTGGGGGACCGGGCCTTTGCCATAGCCGCCCCCACCCTCTGGAACTCTCTCCCCCCACACATCCGTGCTTCTGACTCACTTCATTCATTTAAGAAACAGTTAAAAACTTACCTTTTCAAACAGGCATTCCCCACACATTAATTAGTCCACCTCTTCCCTTGGTGTCTGCTTGTCTTATATGTCTTTATTGTATTTATTTATTGTCTCTCTTGTAAAGCGTCTTTGAGTTATTGAAAAGCGCTATATAAAACTTAGGTATTATTATTATTATTATTCAGGTTTAAAATCCCTGTGAGGTGAATTTGATTTGCAGTCAGCAACATTCAACCATCAGGGCAGCATTCATTCTAACACAAAAGATGCTTAAGTAGATAAAAGTCTACAAGATGATAAATAAAACATGAAATTACAATAAAATAAATCTTAATATATTCATTTTATATTTTTATATATATGTAAAACATATATTTAATTTAGATATAAGATAAATAAATACATGTAAATTGATAAATATGAATAAAAAAAGTATAAAACATGAATAGTATTAAATATCAATATATATATATTTACTAGGGGTGCAACGATACTCAAAATCCACGGTTCGGTTCGATACGTTTTCAATACAGAAAAAGAGAAATTTCCATGCCTTTTTTTTTTTACTTGTAGTTTATTGATATTACCAACATTTGTTTCAGCTCAAAAGCAGTTTTTAAATTCAATTAAATGTATCAGGGGCAGCTATACCTGACACATGTTCTGCTGTGCATGGGGGGGTTGCGTGTGTGTGTGTGTGTCTGTCTGTCTGTCTGCGTGCGCATCACGTTAGATAAAAATTCACCCCCCGTACAGTGTGTGCCATTAGAGAGATAAGCTCTCTAGGGCCAAGCCGTTTTTTGAACCAGGCTGTAAACATGTTTATTAATGCTGCAAAGATCGTCTTTTTCCCATTCATATCTATGTGGTTTCCGGTGTTTCTGCAGCCAGCCTCAAGCGGATTTTCGATGTATTGCAGTTTATATCACTTCCGCATTGGCTTCATCGTTTGAGACCGGAGTTTGCCGCTTGGGCTGAAGTCTACAGAGCATGCAGTATAAGACCACAAGTAATGCATAAACGAACTTTAAAAACACATCATCCAGACTAGCATCACTAGAGGACCACGGAACAACTCTGCTCTGCAACCAAAGCGGATCACTCGTGCTTTCCTCTCGTGCGGGCGCGCGCTCACACACACATACGTGAACATATGAACCCAGCAGACCGTCGTGTGGTGAAATATATATTTCCACATGAAGCACAGTTAAAAAAAACGCTACCAGCTTAGACTGAATGAATGTGGGAGGAGCGCGCAGTTCAGTGGACCTGCGCTCGACAATGCAGCCCGGAGGAGTCGAGCGCAGATCCTCTGAACTTTCAGCACAGAGCGCCTCGTCAGAAGTTCATCAAATAAATACAAAATTGCGTATCGTTCGGTTCATAGGGCGTACCGAACCGTGACCACTGTATCGAACGGTTTGATACAGATACACGTATTGTTGCACCCCTAAAATTTACATGTATTAATTTATCTTATACTTATACATTTATGTAGCATTATTTGGCATTTTCATTTTACTTATCTATCCCAGTGACATCGCCAAAGCACATGTTGTGTCTCAGAGGGTTGTGGTTGCTTTGAGTCTGTTTTCTTCAATTTGATCGACGTCTCTTTCCCTCCCCTCCTTGTGTCAATCAATCAATCAATCAATCAATCTTTATTTGTAGAGCGCCAAATCACAACAAACGTTATCTCAAGACGCTTTTACAAACATAGGAGGTCTAGACCACTCTATGTCAAATTATGAACAGAGACCCAACACCAAGACAGGGTAAGACTCAGTCTGACCCCACCTTAATCCATCATGAGCATTGCACATCGCAGTATTTAGCTAGTTACAGTGGTGAGGACAAACTTCCTTTTAACAGGCAGAAACCTCAGGCAGAACCAGACTCATGTTAGACAGCCATCATGCCTCGACTGAGTTGGGTCTGGAAAGACAGATAGAGGGGAGTAAGAGAGAGAAGTGATAGTGATGAGACGAGTCGTAGAAGCTGTTGCCGCTGGAGTCCAGCACGTCCGTATCAGCTGGAGTCCAGATCGTCCACAGCAGGAGGACGTCAACGGCAGCTCAGAGGAATCTACGAGACAATGGAGCTCAGGGACTCCAGAAAGGTCTATGGTTAGTAACTTTAATGGGACAGGCAGAGTTAAAGTAAGTGATGAAGGGGTTGGGGGGAAGAAGGTGAGCTAGGATCCCAGTGTGTCAGTGTGCCAGTTCCCCCGGCAGTCTAGGCCTATAGCAGCATGACAAAAGCTGGTCCAAGCCTGATCCAGCTTAACTATAAGCTTTATCAAAAAGGAAAGTTTTAAGTCTACTCTTAAAAATGGAGAGGGTGTCTGCCTCCCGGACCCTGACTGGTAGATGATTCCAAAGGAGAGGGGCCTGATAACTGAAGGTTCTACCTCCCATACTACTTTTAGAGATTTTAGGTACAACTAGCAAGCCTGCATGTTGGGAGCGTAGAGTTCTAGAGGGGTAATAGGGCACTATGAGCTCTTTAAGATACGAGGGTGCCTGATTTTTAAGGGCTTTGTAGGTTAAAAGAAGGATTTTAAATTCTATTCTACATTTTATTGGGAGCCAGTGTAGAGAAGCTAACACTGGAGAAATGTGCTCCCTCTTCCTAGTTTTAGTCAATACTCGAGCTGCAGCGTTTTGAACTAGCTGAAGAATCTTTAGAGACTTATTGGGGCAGCCTGATAAGAGGGAGTTACAGTAATCTAACCTGGAGGTAACAAATGCATGGACTAGTTTTTCTGCGTCGCTCTGAGATAGGAAGTGTCTAATTTTAGAAATATTGCGCAAGTGAAAATAGGCTGACCTTGAGATTTGCTGAATTTGGGACTTGAAGGATAAATCTTGATCAAATAGGACTCCTACTTGTGTGTCATCTGTCTCTGTATCTCGCTGTCTATGGTCTTCTTATCTCTGTCAGATACTGGTCAGCCATTGACCACTTGTCTAAAGTTTTGTCCTCTACCAAAAGATTGAGAGTAATATTTAGAGTTTCCTTTTGTTCTATCAGAAGAGGTGAAATCCTAAAGAGTGGACCAGATGTGCCGTAACTCCTTTCATGTGGATTAATTTGATGTGTGTGACGTGTGTGATCAGTTTCCTTTGAAACTCAGAATTAATAACCTTTGTCAAGTGGTTTTAACCAATCAGAATCAAGTATAGTGACTTTATGATTTCAGACTCAGCCTAAGCATCCTTTCAAATTGCTTTAGTGTTTAAAAAATTGCATGTCCCTGACTCTTCATCTTTATCCA
Source organism: Notolabrus celidotus (assembly GCF_009762535.1). Lineage (NCBI taxonomy): Eukaryota > Metazoa > Chordata > Actinopteri > Labriformes > Labridae > Notolabrus > Notolabrus celidotus. The sequence goes on from NC_048276.1 coordinate 3,303,707, forward strand.
CTCACCATAACAGGAACTCATCTTCCTCTCCCCAGCTGCCCTAACTTCTTCAAACAGGATTCAGCCGTTCTAATGTTATTCACTGTGAGATAAACAGAATCATGTTGGACACAAATTAGTTTTGGCCCTGTGGGCTAACGCAGCAGTAATTTGTTATTGCAGATCAAATGATAAAAAGTCAATATTTTTTGTACATGACAGCGTCCTGGGAGCTGCTGTTTATAACATTTCCAGAGTGCAGAATCAACATCTTAAAATTAAAACCCCATATCATGAAAGTTCTTGAGTTGTTGACACGAGGATCAATTGAGATTGATCTTAGCATCAGGGCTGCTGCCAAGATCAATTTGTTTGTATGGAGAATGACTAATAAATGATTTTCTGCTCAGATAAATTACATCTTTGAGGTGGTATGTTTTTCATAAAGTGTGTGTGTCTCTGTAGATATGTATGATATGAATAAAGAGCATTCATTAAATGTAAACAGGTTAATAAAAGGTCAGTATGAAGCTGAAACTTCCTCCTTTCTTTGTGTACTTCTCCGTCTAACTGAATCGAATGATGTGACAGAAGTGAGAGTGGGCCCGAGGCTGAGAAGCAGAGATTCCTTTGGGGACCTCTGTGAAATTGCCAGCTCACATTATCTGATCATCAGTCTGGCCATTCAATGCCAGAGAATCCTCCCTCAGATGCTCTCTCCGGGTTTCGTATCATCAGTTTAGGGTTTTTAATGCACTTCAGAAGTTTGTGGAGTTATGATGAAGTGTTGCAATCTCTTCTGTGTTTTCTGTAAGGCCTTCCCACTTTCCCCTCAAAGTGCCATCTCTGTTTCCACTTCATCCTTTCACCACGGATGCTTTTTGACAACCCTCCAGACAGGGTATGATCCCGATGCTTTCAGCTGTGGTTTCTCCTCATGAATTGACGTCCATTGACAAAAGTCAGTCATGTTTTTTTGTGTCTGGGCGTGTAAAGGCTCCGTTGCATTGTTGCATTATTAAAGTAACTGTCAATGAAAGAAGAACAGCTGTCCTTTTCTATCTGTATGATGCTGAACGATGACCCTGCACCGCAAAAACTCAAATTTTAGCTCTTATCTTAATGTTCTTGTCAAATTTCTAAACAAAACATCTCATTACTCTTAATATAAGTCACACTGACATAACAAGTCCAGAAATGAGTAACATCTCAAGATGTAACAAGCCAAAAGCAATGCCTTATTTTCTTGTAAAATGTATAAATATCTGCCAGTGCATAAAGGACATTTTTCTTGATAAAGCTCCTAAAACAGGTATTACTTTTAGGGTCAAATCAGGAAAACATTGCTTGCTGCACTCGCAGCTATTTTTATACTCACCTATTTATTTCATTTTTAATCATTGATTTTATTTGGACTTATTTATTCATTTAATTTGTATTTGCATATTTTATTTGTATAATCTAATTTTATTTAATTCTTTTATTTTATTCATTATATTTGCAAAAGTTTATTTCATTTGTATTTATTTTATTTGTATTATTTAATTAATTTAATTTAGTTTATTTTTATTATTTATTTTTTAATTAATTAATTTTATTTATTTTTATTTTCGCACTTCATGAAAATCATCTTTGAGTAGAGAAAAGCTCTTTATAAGTCCTATCAATTATCATAATACATTTTATAATTTTTTATCAATCAATCAATCAATCAATCTTTATTTGTATAGCGCCAAATCACAACAAACGTTATCTCAAGACGCTTTTACAAACATAGGAGGTCTAGACCACTCTATGTCAAATTATGAACAGAGACCCAACACCAAGACAGGGTAAGACTCAGTCTGACCCCACCTTAATCCATCATGAGCATTGCACATCGCAGTATTTAGCTAGTTACAGTGGTGAGGAAAAACTTCCTTTTAACAGGCAGAAACCTCCAGCAGAACCAGACTCATGTTAGACAGCCATCATGCCTCGACTGAGTTGGGTCTGGAAAGACAGATAGAGGGGAGTAAGAGAGAGAGGTGATAGTGATGAGACGAGTCGTAGAAGCTGTTGCCGCTGGAGTCCAGCACGTCCGTATCAGCTGGAGTCCAGATCGTCCGCAGCAGGAGGACGTCTACGGCAGCTCAGAGGAATCTACGAGACAATGGAGCTCAGGGACTCCAGAAAGGTCTATGGTTAGTAACTTTAATGGGACAGGCAGAGTTAAAGTAAGTGATGAGGGGGTTGGGGGGAAGGGGGTGAGCTAGGATCCCAGTGTGTCAGTGTGCCAGTTCCCCCGGCAGTCTAGGCCTATAGCAGCATGACAAAAGCTGGTCCAAGCCTGATCCAGCTCTGACTATAAGCTTTATCAAAAAGGAAAGTTTTAAGTCTATTCTTAAAAGTGGAGAGGATGTCTGCCTCCCGGACCCTGACTGGTAGATGATTCCAAAGGAGAGGGGCCTGATAACTGAAGGTTCTACCTCCCACACTACTTTTAGAGATTTTAGGTACAACTAGCAAGCCTGCATGTTGGGAGCGTAGAGTTCTAGAGGGGTAATAGGGCACTATGAGCTCTTTAAGATACGAGGGTGCCTGATTTTTAAGGGCTTTGTAGGTTAAAAGAAGGATTTTAAATTCTATTCTACATTTTATTGGGAGCCAGTGTAGAGAAGCTAACACTGGAGAAATGTGCTATGTATTATTTAATGTATTATTTATTATTTTTACAGTAATAATATTATTCTTACTATTGTTTATTATTATTACTATGATTATTATTATTATTATTATTATTATTATCATTATATTATCATTTATTATTATTATTATTATCATTATATTATCATTTATTATATTAATGATTATGATTATGATTATTATTATTATTATTATTATTATCATTATATTATCATTTATTATTATTATTATTATCATTATATTATCATTTATTATATTTATGATTATGATTATGATTATGATTATTATTATTATTATTATTGTCATCATTATCTTTTCACATACTGGCTTGTAGTATCTTGAAATAATATTCCCTTCTAGAGACTTTTTTCTACAGAAGACCTTCCTCTGACTTCTCGGACTGACAAATAACCTGCAGTTCTTTATTTCTGTTTTGGACACATGTTCGATTTTCTGCCAGTAAACACCAACTACTCCGGCATCTCCCTGGAATTCAAGCAGTCGATGTAGTTATGTAAAAACACAGAAACAAACCTTCAAAACACCCGATCATCAGTATCTGGTCTGGATTTTGACTCTGCAGATGTGGCTGTAGACAGAACCAAGACATGTAATGCCTTCAGATGCTTCACTCGGGTGAGTCCCCACTGGACCTGCAAGTTTTCTGATGAAATCTCTGATGACAGGAGCGAAAGGACACCCACCAAATCTTCAATTATAAATCCTCCTCTCACTATCTATTACCTTCACTCTCCAAGACTGACAGAAATTATTCATTCAAAGTGTGAGCGAGGAGCTCCTTATGGCTCACGTCATTTTTCCAACAGTTTATGTGTTCATTTGGTGGTTTGGTAAAATATGTTCCTGTTTTTCAGCAGCACATCTGCAACACTGATTATTCAGTGTAGTTAAAACAAATTAAATGCATTAATGTCAAAGTGCTGATGGTGTGAGATGAGGAGTAAAATTGGATACTACACCTTTAAATGGGTTTCACACTTCTAAGGATTTCTGGAGATTTGGCCCTATCAGGAGATTTGTCACACACTGAGGACCTGTGGGAGCAGCCTTTAATCCCATGGGAGAGGGTTTAAAGCACGAAAAATACTGCCAGGAGAGAGAGAGAGAGAGAGAGAGAGAGAGAGAGAGAGAGAGAGAGAGAGAGAGAGAGAGAGAGAGAGAGAGATTGTGAGCTTTCACACACACACACACACACACACTCACTGCCGAGGAGCTGACTGTGGCAGTACAAACTAACACAGATATCTACCCCTCCGCTGTGTTCCCAAATGGCCTTTACGCCGGCGGAGGGAGAGCGGCTGCTTAGCAACATCTCATCTGCATGGTTTGCCAAATCAACAGGGTCAAGATCCCTTTAGGCTCTGAGAACTCTGCTGTGCTGGGCAACGCAAAGGAGTGGCCTCAGATGCAGAGAGGGATACTGATATTGGCTGACTCTCTTCTTGGCACAAATCCCTTCATGAGTACAAAGTGGAAGAGTTTAGCCTCCAGGACTTCTTCTTCTTTAAAAAAGAGAGAGGAATGATCTGTACAGCTGCTTCAAATGTTCTTCTTCTTGTTATTCAAATATCTATATTCAAGTATAAGATAATCAGATGTTAGAGGTCTTAATGAAAGACTAAAAGGCAGCAGAGGCGCGTCCATGGGGCGCACCATACACTGACAGCAGAGGATGCTATGTTGGGAGACCATCAGTATCAACACTGACTGTGTCCCTGGGACCAGTATGAGGTTCAGAGTCTCGCCCAAGGACACTTTGGCGTGTGATTGCAGGAGCTGGGATCAAATCGCCAACCTTTTGATTGAGACACGACCCACTGAGTCTCTGAGCCACTGAGCCACAGCTGCGGCCATCTTTATTTACTCAAGCTGTGGTCGCCAGTCTGCAGCAGGACGTGTTCACAAACACGTTCACTGTGCTGAGTTACAGAGGTCTGGCTTTACTGACATTTTCATTCAACATTTGAATTTATCTATTTGTGTTCTGCTCTTCTGTTGTGTCGTTTTCTAAATTAAAGACTGACCTACGGGGACATAACATCTGTTGGATATCATAATGCTTGTAGTTAAAGCTGACACGACAAATATGCCATGTCTTTAATGCCACTCTTGCATATATTACTGCAAACAGATATGAGTCTAAAAGCACATTACAGTTTTCAAAGGCCATCAGCATCACATTTGCACAATAACACAAACTTTGTCTCTTTGTTTTCATTCAGAAAAATGTGTGAGACCTCAAACAGACAGAAGTAAAACCAACATGTTACACAGGGATAATGTAAAGTGGATTAGTAGTTATGCTAGTTAGAATCCTGACAGGACCCTGAGGGGTCTTATCTCACCTTATAAATGATTTATTGATAAATAGTCCCTTGAATTTCCACAGTCAGACATGCAATAACGATCTCTGCCTAACTCTCTCAATACAGACTTGACTAACACATCCTTGTTTCTCTCTTGATTTGAATCACCTGGGCTCAGCGCTTTAAGGGCACAAAAGCCAGACCCAGTGATGCTCCCTCTCCCTCTCTTGCTCTCATTCGAGCCATCATCTGCACATTTGTGTCTTTGTTTGTTGTTGTTTTGTACAATTTGCATTTTACTCTTGTCCTCCCTATATTTGTCATGGCCCTTGAGGCAGGTTATGACTATGCTTCTGTAGTAATGGACTCCTCTCAGCCTCCTTGTTGGATGAATTCACGTTAAAGTGAACATTTCCATTGAAGGTAATGTTAGAGAAGGTGAATGAGTCTTCTGCAGGAATATTTATGTTGACATTTCTTCTCAGAGCTTTGTAGTTGACACACCTTTAAATATAAATGATGTACACGTCACAACTTTTAAGACTGCAGCTGTTATCGCTAAGACTGAGACTAAGTCTATGCAAAGACTTTGCTGTTGCCTGGATTGCAGGACAGGATCTTGCTCCACCTTTCCCTATCAGAGATGGTTGGGGTCCAGAAGCTCCTCAGGCTGCTCTCACATCTGTGCCCGCTAAAGGCTGATTTATACTTCTGCGTTGAATCAACGGCGTACCCTACGCCGGGGGTCCGCGTAGCTCCCGTACCTACGCCGAGGCCTACGCACGTAGCTGACGTGCACCTCCTCCAAAATGTAACTCCCCGTAGAGCCGACGCGGACCGCAAGCTCTGTGATTGGTCCGCTCGGCGGCTTTGCCTTTCCCGCATTTACAACACTTCCGGGATCCCGGACATCGGCCGCACATCGTCCGTGTATTTCATCTCCTCCTCTCTATTCTTCATGTAATCATGTCTGTATGATAAACAGCAACATGTATCAGCTGTAGATTAACAGAACACGCTCTGAATCTCTGTGGAAAAGTAAACAGAGATCGTAGCGGGACCGGAAGCAGGCGGCTGGCTATCAGAGAGACCGCACTGCCCTCAGGCGTTTGGGCGGAGAATTGCTGCGCGACACGGACTCACCGACACACAAGTATGTGGGGCTCATGTCCACGTCAGCCCCTGCTGCGTAGGGGAGA
>NC_048276.1:3314896-3355309 GCF_009762535.1 Notolabrus celidotus
AACAATGCAGGAGCTCCTTTTTGTTTTTGCATGAAACTTAAAGCCACTTAAAAAAACCAACTGTCTTAGGACACAATGCATCAATGTATCCACATATGCAGTTTAAAACTGTACCATGCTTGAGGGCGCTGTTGGGTTTGCGGTCTAAGTACACACCCCAAATACAGAGGCTAAAGACCTCTTCGCAGCGGCCGCAGGTTCGATTCCCGCCCTCTACTACTTGCTGCATGTCTCCCCCACATTTCCTGTCTCTCTCTCTAGCTTTCATATCCAATAAATGCAAAAAGCCCCAAAACATAATAAAATACAAACAAACTAATAATGTCAACTAATATGACAAACTGTTTAGCAGCTTAAATCCTCTATGAGGCAAGAATGGGTTGACAGAAACTGATCTCTTAGGTTCTCAAACGTTGACAGACTGTTGTTAAAAAAAGAAGGGGTGATGCAACACAATGTAAACATGCCCCTCTCCTCAGAAAGTGGAGGCAGGGGCACGGTTAAATGCTCAATTTAATGTGGTTCAAATGATTTAAATCAATCAATCTTTATTCATATAGCGCCAAATCCCAACAAATGTTCTCCTCAGTCTCTTTCCAAACAGAGCAGGTCTAGACTGGACTCTATGTCATATTATTAACAAAGACCCAACATCAAGACCGGATCAGATCCAGTCCCATCTTACAGACAGGACTCAGTCTGATCTCATCTTAATCCACCACGAGCAGAGCACTTTGCAGCATTTAGCAAGTTACAGTGGCAAGGACAAACTTCCTTTAACAGGCAGAAACCTCCAGCAGGACCAGACTCATGTTAGACACACGTCTGCTGAGACCGTGTTGGAGAGAGGGATAGAGGGAGCTGAAGAGAGAGAGAGATGATAGTGGAGAGACAGATAGTAGTAGTTGTAGCAGCTGGAGTCTGGCACGTCCACAGCAGCAGAGATCCAGAGGAAGACAGAGGAACCTACGAGACAAGGGAGCTCAGGGACTCCAGAAAGGTCTATGAAAAGTGAGAAGAGAGGGAGACCAGAAGAAAGAAAAAGAGGAGAATAAATGGTGAAAGAATGACAGAAGGAAAGGATGGGATAAGAAACGGAGACATAAAGGATGAAGAAACATGGAAAGAAAGAAAGATAGAAAGGAATAAGAATGGAATGAAAGGAAATTAATGAAAGAAAGTAAGAAGGAATAAAAATGAGAAAGAAGTAAAGAAAAAAAGAAAGAAAAAAGTAAAGAAAGAAAGAAAGAAAGAAAGAAAGAAAGAAAGAAAGAAAGAAAGAGTGACAGACCCAAAAAAGGAATCTACAGCAGAGATCCAGAGGAACCTACGAGACAAGGGAGCTCAGGGACTCCAGAAAGGTCTATGGTTAGTAACTTTAATGGGACAGGAAGAGTTAAAGTGAGAGACAGGCAGAGAGAGGAGAGAGAGAGGGAAAGACAGAATCCCAGTGTGTCAGTCTAAGCCTATAGCAGCATAACTAAGACCTGGTCCAAGCCTGATCCAGTTCTAACTATAAGCTTTATCAAAAAGGAAAGTTTGAAGCCTACTCTTAAAAGTAGAGAGGGTGTCTGCCTCCCGGACCCTGACTGGTAGATGATTCCAAAGGAGAGGGGCCTGATAACTGAAGGCTCAACCTCCCATACTACTTTTATTTCTAAACCATATTCTGTTTATGGAATAAGGGTTGTATATCAGTATATTGACAGCATCATTAGAGATGTGATGGTAACAGTGGAGTCTCTGCAGATCTGAGTGAGAGTGATGAGAAGCTCCTTATTTCCTGGAATCAGCTAAAAATATCTTGTTTTGGATCCAGATCTGGGGCACTGGGACTTGTTGCTGATTCCCACAAGGACTTCAGGGAGTTTATGTTTGAAGATCAATACTGCAGAGAGTAGAAGGCTCTTAACGATTACAAGTTCATCAGCAGACTTTTTTTAGAATAAGCAGGAGAAACTTGCTCAGCAGGGCTTTGAGGACACATCTGAGAGTGATGAGTCATCGCATGTGTTGCTGGAGATGCTGGAGCGTACCTGCTCGGCGCGGTCCGGCCACCAGCCTGCTCAGATGTTCTCATGGGGCCCGAGCATAAGCGGCCTATTTTTGTCTCATGCAAAGCAGCATAAATGAATAAATGATTAGAAAGCAGGTTGTTGAACCACCAGCATTCTAGTTATGAGCACGAGCTAACCTTTAGGGCAACATGGATATTTCTCTATATTTGCATATTTGAAGTGGCTGAGTTTTGTTTGAGTCACAAAAAGTTGGATTATAAGAAAAGAGAAAAGGAAAGGAAACAGAAGAGAGAGTACATGTACGTTGTATTCTGCAAAGTGATTCTCCTTTTGGTCATATGCATAAACAAACCAGAGCTGAACATGAGGATGAATATACAAGAAAGTGCACATATCTCGAAGTGTCCCTTGTTGAATTTATTGTTTATGAATAACCCTGAATCTGTCAAAAAACTCTGCTCTAACCCTATTACTCTCAGTACCATCAGAGCCTGGAGATCCATTCGCTCTATAGAAGGCCGGGCTCAGTTATCATCTCCTCTCACTCCCATTCTTGATAACCCGGACTTCCTGCCAGGCTGTAAGGACCAGGGCTTTAAAGTATGGAACATCCAAGGGCTGAAGAAAATAGGTGATCTATTTAAAGGCCAGATTTTACTATCCTTTCAGCAGCTGCAACAGCAATTTGGTTTATTTAATCAAGGCGACTTCTACAGATATTTACAAATTAGAGATTTCATAATTAAAGACACCACCTTAATGACTAATAACACCACTTCATGTGTAGAGAAGGCCCTGTCTTTACAGATTAGTAAAAAATGCATTACTGTTTTTTACAAAGCCCTGAACTCCAATTCTCCTCTTACCTCACAAACCACCAAGCAAGCATGGGAGAAAGATCTTGGCGTTGCTATAGATGATGCTGACTGGCAGGAAGTCTGGTCTCAGGCCATGAACATTTCTGTGTGTAACCGCACCAAATCCATACAGTTCAGAATTGTACATCGCACGCATATCACACCTGTTGTCAAGAACAAAATGGACGCTAATAATTCCCCGCTTTGCTGGAAATGCAATTCTGAGACTGGTAATTATGTTCATTGCCTCTGGTCATGTGTGAAGTTACAAAGGTATTGGTCTAGTATTGTGAATGAACTGACTGCTATCTTTGGTGTCTCAATACGGATGGACCCTATGTGCCTGATACTTGGTCTCCCGGATGATCAGATCACTGACGGCAAACACAGGAGACTTTTCAATATACTGACTTTTGCTGCTAGAAAGAACATTCTACTCTTCTGGATCAAGAATGTTGCTCCAACAAAAAAATCATGGCACAACATTGTTATGGACTGCATTCCTAGTGAATACATCACATGCATGCTCCACTCCAAAATAGATGCTTTCTATAAGGTCTGGGACCCTTACTTGCAGCATATTGGGCCCACGCTGTCATCCTCTTTGCTTCGTGGATTTCCCAGATCAGCCTAGCCTGTCTTTGTGACTTTGTTTTAAGTGCTCACTACTTAACAAACACCTTCTAGCCTTGCTATGTGTGTATGCTTTGTATTGATTGTCATCTGGAAGCTGCCCTGTCTTGCTGCAGGAGAATGAAAGGGGCTGGATGGAGAATGTGCCCACTGTCATTTATTTTTATTTTCATAATTATTTTCTATTTACTGTACCCACATTTCTCTTTTCTGTCGTGTCTGAGCAGTTCTGTGTGTTTTGCGTTTTGAGAAAATGCAATAAAAATGTTTGTCAAAAAAAAAAAAGAAAGTGCACATATCTAACCGATGACTACAATGCATGACGTCTCAGACCTCATTATAAGCTGGAACTCCTTCCCTGCACTCCTCTTAAATCTGTTATGCAAACCACGCACACAAAACCCTTCCAGCTTGCCTTCAGACCATCTTACCACACAGTGACTCACTGCACTTGATGGCTCCTTATTGGCAGCGATGATGAGCTCAAAACAAATATTTAAAATGCCATCAGCAGTGTGTTTTTCTTGTCATCTGAATCCCCAAAACTCAACCTTAAAAACACCTGATTTCAAACGAGTCTCTCCTGCATGTTTCCTTCCTCTAATATTGAACAAAAACTTCTCCTTTATTGAAGCTCCTGCAAAATTATAACTTGCTGACCAAGTTGAAGGGAAAGCAATAATAAACGTCCAAGTTTGAGGGATAGCTGATGCATTCGGAAAACCTCATTTTGGTAAACACTCCCTGAGTCAACTGAATTTTATTCATTAAATGTCTGCCTGCTGTACTTGCAGATTTCCCATCTTAGGTCTGGCATCCTTCAGTGTGGCTGTAATGAGAGATGGAAGAGGAAGTGGTGTGCGGCTTATTTCAACCATCTGTGACTGGCCGGAAAATTCACATTAATAGTTTTCTCAGCACAAAACAGGAGGGGAAATAATTTTACTGCTGGTTGATCTGTGTCAGAGAAGCTTGCACGCTCCTGATTTCACTTTGAGGGTAAGAAGTGAGAAATTAAACATTTCCCTGTTATTGTGTCTGTCTCAGAGAAAAGGAGGAATTAGAAATGCTGCTGCAGTGCTCGTGGAGTAAATATTTCATCGTATACTTTGTATTGACTTATCTAAAATCCAAATTAGTTTTCAAAGGCAGAAAACGGAAAAGAAATCAAGAAGCTTAAACAGAGGGATCGCAGCCTGTTTGATGAAAATACAGCCTTTGTAGTCATCTTTGTTTTGATGAATGAAGAAGAATAAATCTAAAAACTTAATGTCTGGAATTCACCATCAATAAAGTATAAAATGTAACTTACATTTATGTTTCTAAACTTTGAATAATACAAAACAAGAGTAACGTCACACGCTAAAGCGATGGTTCTGCTGTGTTTAGAAAGCTTCTAAAAGCTGAACTGTGTCAGCTAAAAAAGGTAACAAGTGGCCAATCATGTGTTATTTTACATAGCAGCACAGCAGGGAGCGCTGTCATGGCTACATGTATTTATGATGAAGCTACCAGTGTGGCCTACTTCAGAGTGGCTGCATGAGGTCTCGGCCAGTAACGCCCCTTCTCTCACTCTCTTTCTCTCCTCCAGTTTGTTTTGGTCTCTCTTTTCCATTTGTCTCCTGCAGACTCAGTTTTTGCCTGACTGGATAATTAGATCCACTTTGAATAGTCAGTGAAAGTTTGAGTTCAAGGTTTAAGAAGACTCTCTTTGTACGATTCTGGAAATACTGTCGGTATTGGATTTAATTGGCAACTCATTTTTATTTATATAGCACCTTTCATACGTTCAAGCATGCAGCCCAAAGTACTTCACAGAAGAACAGAGACAGGAAATAGCAGCAATGGGTAAAATGATAAAAGGCTAAAATAAGAAAGAGGAAAGTGATATGAAATATTTAAAAATAAAATAATTACAATAAAATCAGTAAAATACAATCAGATAAATATCTGGAAATTAAAATAACTTAAAATAAGATGGAATAAAATGAAATACAATCAAATCAATAGAATCAGATAAATACCAGAAAAATAAATAAAAATAAAATAACATAAAATGAGATAAAATACCAGAAAAAGAACCAATATCATTACAATTTAAAATCAGATTAAAATCAGAAAATTAAATAATATCAATAACTTTCAATCAGAGAGAGGTCTTAAAATAAAATCATCACAATAAATTAAAATAAAATTGGATAATGTAATAAAATACAATTTAATATATCAAATAAAATCAGATAAAAATAATATATATTATGAAATCCATAAAATAAATACAATTAAATCAATAAGGTAAAATCAGAAAAATATCATTAAATGAAATAAGATCATAAAAATAAAATTAATAAAATGTATCAGATAAATACCAGTAAATAAAAATAGAAAATAAAAATAAAATATGATAGAATAAGGTATAAAGTAAAAAATTAAAATGATGCTAAAACAATGGTAACAATGCAGTCCATGGCTAAAACTAAAGACCTCAGTAATTGAGCTGGAAGGTAAACTGATGCTTCATATTATTAATTCTGTGCATTACTTTGAGGATTTGTTTGTCACTTAGTCAGAATAAACTATGCCACCTTGTAAATCTTATATTGAACTGCAACTTAGGAATAATTGCACCTTTGGATCTGCCATAAATAATGACTTAAATGGTTTTCCTCATTTTGTTTATTTCTTTAAGACATCATCTAATATCTACTTAATGTGACGTTTACCTTTTTCAAACACTGTTAGCTTTAGTTTCCTGGGAGGCTAACATTTGGATGATTAGGAATTATTAATTCAGGCTCAAAACAGGTTGAACTGTTTGAGTCAAATATTGCCAAAGTGTCTCTGAGAAGGTAAAACACATCCCTACTGCTTTGTGTAACTATATGATGCAAGTATCTTCCTCCATGGCTCAGTTTCTGTTATTCTAATTTTAAATTCTACAGAGGAAAACGCAGCAGCAGCCTCACATCCTTAGAGGTAAAATTACACACTGAATGAATGCTGAAAAATGCAGTTGTGCTCGAGGCGCTGTGGGCTAAAACTGGACGGATTAAAGCTAAAGGAAAATAAAAGCAGCACAAAGGCAGAGGGCCGTAATGGGACTGCTTGTTTAGCATGACACATTATTATAAGTTACAGCAGACTTTATGTTATTCATGTTTCATGTTGTAGCCTTTTTTTTTTCCTCTGCTCTGGTTTCTGCTTGAATGCAGACGTAATCAGCGACACATATTTACATGAGTGCATGCAAACAGCCTGTGTGTAAAGCACATGAGGTACACAGAGCAGCTGTGTGAGGAGCTGTCCGTGGTGCTGAAGAGAGAGAGAGGTGTGGAAGTGTCGTTGTTTCAGCAGAGGGAGGCGCTGTTGCTCATTTCCACAACACTCAGGATAAGAAATAATGTGTAATGTTTCAACTCCTTTGCAGTTACAGTCATTTCTCTACATCATGAAGTTGTTTCTTTCTCCTGTCCACATTTCAATTTATCTCAGGGAACAAAAGAAACACAAGAATAACACACACACTGAAACTAAAATGCAAAATGATGTCTGATTGTTCCAAACAGAATCTGTTTTTGTATTCAAACCCAACACTATGCAAATGGATTCAAGCTGGGGGTCAAATTGCAGCATTGTGAGCATTTAGTCCATTATAATAATGGCACAGGGAGGCACGCTGAAGACCACAACTGAGCACTCTAATGGCTCAGACAGCCCAAAACATGAGCATGCAGTAATTCAACCTCTGACAGTACCAAGTTCCCTCATCATACAGCCCTTATTAACACATTACATTATAAAGTTGCATATGTTAATCTATTGTAAGCACTGATTTATGTTGATGGTATGTTAATTGTAGTTAAATGGTTATTTAGAGGCTTTCACTGGAGTCGCCCTAGTAGCCTATAGCCTGCATGTGTGTGTGTGTGTGTGAGTGTGTGTGTGTGGGAGAGAAGGGGGAGCAGCCGCGAAGACACCACCCAGCTCTGTAGGGGAGGGGAGGCAGTGAGAGAGAGAGAGAGAGAGAGAGAGAGAGAGAGAGAGAGAGAGAGAGAGAGAGAGAGAGAGAGAGAGAGAGAGAGAGAGCGGGAAGGGAGGGCGAGGAGAGGAGAGGAGAGGAGGGGTGGGTGAGATGCTCGTTTCAGCACCGCGGACAGCTCCCAGCAGCAGCGGGTCGGTCCTCTCAGCTGCTCGGGGAAACAAGAGAAACATCCAAACTGAGATTTTCTTTTCTTTTTTTGCACATCTGAAAGGCAGAAGATGATGCTCGCTTCTTCCTGAGTGGGTTCAGTTGTCTTGAATCCGGCGTACAGGCGACATATTTGGAGTGACGGGCTGAAGACAAAACCATTACAGGAGTCCTGAGGTTTGTGTGCGCAATCCCTGCGAAGTTTCTCGCCACTGAGAGGTATCCTTCCTCTTCCTACTGGTCTCTACAGGGGAGGAAAAACTGCCCATGCTCGGGGAGAAGTTAAGGAGGATCACCACCCTTCATTCTGGACTATAACCTCACAGAAGTTGCTCCTCTTTCCTCTCTTCGTTCTCTCGGATCTGCTGCGTAATTCTTTGGTTTTACGCAGAACGGTTTGTGTTATTGGATCCCTCCAGAAGCGGAAAGCTGATTAAATCAAGTTTCCTCACTAGGATGCTCTAGGCTTCTTTCAGCCTCCACCAGCCCCCACCGTGATGAATCCCCCCCTCAGCCTGTGATGCAAGGCTTTGACGCGCCCGGATACATTCCTCCTCTCTCGCAACACTGATTCCTTCATCCATCTTTGTCTTTTTTAATATCCAACCCCCACAGAGGGACATCTCAGACTGCACCCCCCCCCTCTCTAATAGTGACAGCTACCAACCCTGGGAGGTGGTGATGAGCATGGATCGATAGGAAATCACTGCTCTGAGATTAAATTGGAGGCCTGTCTTCATTGAATAAGCAGGAAATCCGTGCAGCAACTTTTGGCACACATATCTGGTTTCCTTTTCTTGTGTGTGGTTTTAAGGAGAGGTTGTGAAACCTGAGTGCTGTTCATGACGGAGACGATGGCACTGAGTGGGAACTGTAGGACTAACCCCAAAGAGCAGGCATCAGTTCAGAACAGCTTCCCAGATGTGGTTGAGCTCAACGTGGGGGGTCAGGTTTATTACACCCGTCACTCAACTCTGGTGAACAGCCCGAGCTCTTTACTCGGGAAGTTGTTCTCCTCCAAGAAGGACGCCTCCAACGACCTGGCAAGGGACCCCAAAGGTCGGTACTTTATCGACAGGGACGGGTTTCTATTCCGGTATGTGTTGGACTACCTCCGGGACAAGCAGGTCGTCCTCCCGGATCACTTCCCTGAAAGAGGGAGGCTCAGGAAGGAGGCGGAGTACTTCCAGCTGCCTGACTTAGTCAAGCTCCTGACCCCGGAGGAGTTTAAAGCCAGTCCGGATGAGTACTTCCACAGCGACTATGAGGACGGCTCCCAGGGCAGCGACCACCGGCAGTGCCCCCCTTCCTCTCTGGTCCCTGCAGACAGGAAGAGTGGCTTCATCACAGTGGGGTACAGGGGGTCGTGCACCATGGCCCGGGAGAGTCAGAGCGATGCCAAGTTCAGGAGGGTACCTCGGATACTGATATGCGGGCGCGTGGCCCTCGCCAAAGAGGTTTTCGGGGAGACCCTGAATGAGAGCCGGGACCCGGACAGGACCCCGGATCGGTACACGTCCAGGTTTTACCTCAAGTTCAAGCACCTGGAGAGAGCTTTTGACATGCTGTCGGAGTGTCGCTTCCAAATGGTGGCCTGCAACTCATCAGTCACAGCCTCAGTGGTGAACCAGCTCACAGAGGACAAAGTCTGGTCCAGCTACACAGAATACGTCTTCTACCGTGAGTCACACCTCTCTGTCTTACTTCCTCTTTCTCACAGGTCAAGAACACACACATACACACACAGCTGCAGTCACCACTAGGAGGCGCACTTGGTTTACAGTCCTCTCTGTGTGCTTGTTGGGGATGTTGGGCCTTTCTGAAGCAAAGGGCAGATCTTCTTTTTGAGTGATGTGGTTGCACTGACTTTATAATTCTTGCTGCAACCTGTTTCTATGACCTGCAGTAGGTCCTGACATTTCTTCAGTGTTTTCTTTTTCTTTGAAAGAGTGAAAAGGGTAATAGGAAAGCCCTGAGCGAGGCTGTCTGCCCGTGACCTGCTGCAGCCGGCCTTAAAAGTAAATATGGAACATGAGATGAATCAAAGCGGAGATGCACTTCAGTTTTACAAGCTGCTTTGAACAACCCCTGCACTCTGTGGCGTGTAGGATGATGAGCTGGAGACCTCTTCGTCTTTATATCATGGAACCAATGCCGTGGAAAATGCACAGACAGAAGTAGCTACAGTTATTCAAAGCTTGATCCGAAAAGGCAACTGGACTTGGTAGAAGTTCTTGAAGAAGTTCCTCTGAAAAGGCTTCTTCAGTTCTGACTAGACAGAGGAAGAGCTAGAAAATATCAACGTTATCTTAGTTTTTTGACCCTACATAAGACCCAGTGTGACTTCCTCAACACACCCATTTCTATTCTAGTCATTGTGTTAACTTCCACTGGATCTGCTCCGTTGCGTTCCAGCTGCGTCTCTGATCCAGCAGGTCAGAGCCCTCCGGATCAGATACACAAGACTTCTATGTTTCCCGGATGCCGGTGCACGACGCATCAATGTCAACAGAGCAGATGGAGCGGGACAGGAAGTCAGGTTTCACCAAAACAAAATGAAAACATCCGGTTAATTTTCAGAATAAAACACTCTGTGTTATCACCAGATCGTATTTCACTTAACTACAACAACAAACCAAAGTCATGATGAGCGGAGCCAGGCCTGGAGTCAACAGGTCAGAGGTTTTCAGAGGACCAGAAAGACAACATGGATGAGGAGAGGAGGAGGAGGAGAATCCTTGATTCAGTGATTACTGCAGGAAAACCTCGGTCACATGACTCCAGCTGTCCTGCGGTCCTGCTCCGTGCTGGGTTCTGAAAACACAACGAGTGGTGGAAGTCCTGTGTCAGAGGCTTATATTTTCTAGCTCTTCCCCAGTCTGGTCAGAACTGAAGAAGCCTTTCAGAGGAATGTCTTCAAGAACTTCTACCAAGTCCAGTTGCCTTTTCAGCTTTGAATTACCATGAGCTGGATGACTTAGAATCTTCTCAGGCAGCTAAAAATTAGCACATTTAGGATAATCCCATAAACTGACTATTACAGCTGCCTCTTATAATTATAATTGCCTCTTAAATAATAACTTATTTGTTTTTATTTGTACTACAATATGCACCAGAACAGCGACTTTATATGTACTTGTTAATCATGCAGCAACTGACACGTGGAACACTGCTAAGTACAGCTAGTTATGTTAGTACAGAGGCTAGCTAGCTGGCTGGTGAACACATTATGCTGTTAAAAATCCCAGCAGCCCACTTGTGACTTAACTCATCAACATTTATATTTATCACAGTACACATGAGTCCATTAGAGACATAAATACATGATATGTGTATTCGTGTTGTGCTCTGCAACTCACTTCTGGTATGTCTGAAAAGTGGCCAAGTGTTACAGCTGCCAGTACAGTGAATGTGCAACCACTGAGAGAGTGTGCACTGGAGCCAATAGATTCAATAAACACATGGATGTCTCACTGATAGTGGAAAAACATGTGTGATACACTTTTTGCACACGTGATTCAAACTTACATATCATGTTCGTGTTCTGAGTTGTGTCTTTCTCACTCCTGTTAAATGTGGTTAAACCCAAGGTGCTGCTCCCCTTCCTTTGGAGCTCTGAAACCGTCCCATGAAAACACAAACTGACAGGCAACTTCATGTTTTAATCTCCACCAGTGTGTTAAGACCTCTTACACTATGTTGCAGCATTCACTACACTCTTGCAGGGCTAGTTTATATTTCGCAAGATTGAACCAGATTTTAATAAATTCACTTCCATCTGGGCCGCTGCGATCGTCAGAGCAATGATTTGTCAATGCTTGCCATTTCTCATCTTGGTGCAATTTTCTACTCCACCTCCCCTCCGCTTTCATCCATCCCCGTCCTTTCAACTCCTTGCGTTTGCTTCTGGCTTTCCCCCCTTTCCCTTTCCTTCCGTTTCTCCCATCGTGGCTGCTCGCTGGCTGGCAGGAGTCTTACAGGAGCGGTAATGAAGAAGAGATCATCACTGCTTTTACTGTACAGCTCTTTTATGAGGCAACAAAATATTCCATATTCTCTCATGTGATGTATAATTCATCACAAGCTCCGACAGTGGAGTTGCTATAAGAGTCGGGGTGTAAGTGTCGCTGTGAGTGTGCTTTAGTTCTCAGTACCCCTATAAAACTTGTGCATGCTACAAGATAAAGTGCTGGCTTTATAACTTCTGAATTAATAGCAGAGGCCGTTTTTAAATGCGATGGATGCTTCTATTAAACAAACGAGAGGAAAGAAAAGACAACACTTCAGAAAACTCACATCAATCCAGGTTTTTGAAGAAGTGCCAGACAGAGGATTTTTTTTGATTAGGAATAAAATAATGCCTGAAATCGGTGGATTGCTCTCTTTCGGTGGGGAGTGAGACTTTGCTCCAAGTGGGGGAGTTTAAGTATCTCGGGGTCTTGTTCGCGAGTGAGGGTAAAATGGAGCGTGAGATCCACAGGCGGATTGGTGCGGCGTCAGCAGTGATGCGGACGTTGTATCGGACCATTGTGGCGAAGAGGGAGCTGAGCCGGAAGGTAAAGCTTTCGATTTACCAGTCGGTCTACGTTCCAACCCTCACCTATGGTCATGAGCTGTGGGTCATGACCGAAAGGATAAGATCGCGGATACAAGCGGCTGAAATGAGTTTCCTGCGAAGGGTGTCTGGGCTCGGCCTTAGAGATAGGGTCAGGAGCTTGGACATCCGGAGGGAGCTCGGAGTAGAGCCGCCGCTCCTCCGCGTCGAAAGGAGTCAGCTGAGGGGGTTCGGGCATCTGATAAGGATGCCTCCCGGACGCCTCCCTTTAGAGGTGTTCCGGGCACGTCCAACTGGGAGAAGGCCCCGGGGTAGACCCAGAACGCGGTGGAGGGATTATATCTCCCGCCTGGTCTGGGAACGCCCCGGGATTCCCCAGGAGGAGCTGGAAAGTGTCGCCGGGGAGAGGGATGTCTGGGTCAATTTGCTTGGACTGCTACCCCCGCGACCCGACCCCGGATAAGCGGAAGAAAATGGATGGATGGATGGATGGATAAAATAAAGAACAAACTCTCCTTTGATTTTCTTTCTTTAAATCTCTGCATCCCCACAAAAAGCTGTGAATGCATTTATCTGTTGCAGCAAACACTCCATACCTCTGTGAGTGCTTGGAAATACTACAGGACCCTCTTTTGGCCGTAAATATGGTTGCCATAGCATCTACAGCGAAAACATTTGAACGCATATGTGGAAATCTGTTGGTGCTTTTTTCTGTTGAATGAAGTCTCGTTACATAAGCGAGATACAGAACAAGGGTGCAGAATGTGCTGACTGTTGCTGCAAATAAAAAAGGAAAAAGCTGCCAACAGAACTGAACTCAATGTGTCAAAGGCAGCCGTCATGATGTTCACTGATAACAGACACTAAAAGCTCTTTCCTTTATATGCATGCTGGTTTTGAAAACGTGTGTTATGTGCATTTTAAAGGATTCACTTCACAGAAACTGAGTTAAATATAGGGGAAGTTTCAGTCACATTTGAGTACTGATACTGTGTCAAACCTTAAAGGTGACATATCATGCAAAATTGACTTTTTAATGGTTCTTTACATGAAATATGTGTCCCTGTCTACAAACCCCCCGAGAATGAAAAGAATCCATTCTGCCCCTGTTCTGATTTCTCCACCTTTCTGTAAATGTGTGTGAAACCAGCCGTTTCAGACTTCCGTGTTTTTGTTACGTAACAACAATATCCGCTCTGTCACGGAGTCAGAGCTCGGAGCTTGTTCAGCCCATAGACTGTATAAAATAATACTGAATCCCTCCTCCGTTTTTCATTCCCTGCACACATGTGTGCTAACAAGGAGCTTAGGAAGGAGGCATGCTAGTTGTAGGCTGTCTTAATAAACACAAAGGTCGGTTTTACTCCCCACGTCTGCAGATTTGAAGATCTAGTGGATGATTTTTATTTATCATGGCAAAGTGCTAGCGCTAGTTAGCATAGCCACATAGCTACATGTTCATAGCTGTAGCTGTAGCTGTGTACCTAGACACACGTCAACATACTGACAAATAAAACAACAAGAAACACAGAATCTGTGACAAATCCTTCATGAAAGGTCCCGCTGCCTTTCTGGCAGAGATCAGTTTTACTCCCCACGTCTGCAGATTTGAAGATCTAGTGGATGATTTTTATTTATCATGGATAAGTGCTAGCGCTAGTTAGCATAGCCACATAGCTACATGTTCGTAGCTGTGTACCAAGACACACGTCTACATACTGATAAATAAAACAACAAGAAACACTAAATCTGTGACCAATCGTTCAGAAAGGTCCTGCTACAGGCGCCTATCCATCAGGATCAGATTCAGAGGGTTGAAGTAACGCGATCTCTGAGCAGCCGTATATATTCAACCAACATGTAAACATTAGATCAACGTGCTGGAGAGCCGAGGCACATCCACTTCCGGAGGGGGCGTGGTCAGAGGGAAAATAGAGTGTTCTGAGGACTGCTGAAGAAAAGGACTTTTCAGGCAGACCAAAATCTGATTTCAAAGTGTTTTTTTGAGCATAAACTTAAAAGACATGTTTTGGGGACCTCTTAGACCAATATATATTGATGAAAAAAGCGTGATATGTCACCTTTAAAACACACGCTGCAGGAATTGAAGCCAATGCAGAAGTGTTAAAAACTGCAGTTCCTTGAGTGTCCACTTGAGGCTGGCTCCGGAAATACCGGAGACCACATACACACCAATTCAAAGAAGCCGATCTTTGCAGCAGAAATAAACATGTTTACAGCCTGGTTCAAAAGACGAGTGTAGCCTGGATAGCTCATTTCTTGATCAGCTCACACTGTAGGGGGGTGAAATTTTTTCTAATGCGGTAATTTCAAAGATATTAAGATTATGAGTCTTCCAATGAGAGGCACAGCTGACTTGATTGACAGGCGGGAACGATGTAGCTGACGGCGAGGAGGCTCAAACTCCGCCTCTTTACGTCACACTGGCTCGACAGCAGCAATATGGCTGCAGCCGACGATTGGCCTCAAAACAGCTCTTCAGAAACAGATGGGTGACGTCACGAATACTACGTCCATATTTATACAGTCTATGCTTATAACACACGCTGCCAGAATTGAAGCCAATGCAGAAGTGTTAAAAACTGCAGTTCTTTGAGTGTCCACTAGAGGGCGGCTCTAGAAATACCTGAAACCACATACACACCCATTTAAAAAATGCTGCTCTTTACAGCAGAAATGAACATATTTACAGCCTGGTTCAAAAATTATTTTAGTCTCAATTGCTAATTTCTCTATAGGCACACACTGTATGGGGGGTGAATTTTTTTATAGTGTAATTTCGAAGATATTGAGATTACGAGTCTTCCACAGCTGACTTGATTGACAGGCGGGAACACTGAAGCTGTAAGTGAAGATGCTAAAAGCCTGCCTCTTTACCTGACACTAGCTCTACAGAAGTTAGGTCGAGTTCAGCATTTCCAATATGGTACCCACCGACGATTGGCTTTAAAACAACGCTTCAGGATCAAAAGGGTGACATTTTTCTATTCCCAGTCCCCCACAGCCATGAAGTGTTCCCTGTCTGAAGGGAATGTGGAGTGGGGGTTGGTCTCAGTAAAAGGACACCGCAATGTAGTGTTTACAAGATATCCAAGATGGCAGACACTTTGCTTTGTATCGATGCTACGTGTAATGGGATGCATTCACAGCATCAACCAAAGGTGGGAAAGAAGACAATTTGAGAGCTGATGAGAGCCGGAGGAAAGCTTCATCACATGCATGATGATCGCTCTTTTAACTCAATGATTCAGTGATAAGAAAGTCATCACGTTACTATCCGTCTCATCACTATCACATGGTCTCAGCAGATGTGTGTCTAACATGAGTCTGGTCCTGCTGGAGGTTTCTGCCTGTTAAAGGAAGTTTGTCCTTGCCACTGTAACTTGCTAAATGCTGCAAAGTGCTCTGCTCATGGTGGATTAAGATGAGATCAGACTGAGTCCTGTCTGTAAGATGGGACTGGATCTGATCCGGTCTTGATGTTAGGTCTTTGTTAATAATAGAACATAGAGTATGGTCTAGACCTGCTCTGTTTGGATTTGGTTCTACATAAATAAAGATTGATTGATCACCTAATGCTTTGAGATTTGGCAGGGATAACATCCGGGTACAGTCAAATAATGTCTATTAATGCTTTCAGCAGCAGCCATGTTTTTTTTAAGTCCTTGTCAATCCCCATTTCAAGAAATATGTGAGTAGAAATGAGACATTGTTGCTGTGGTTTGCAGTCATAATGAAGCATTTGGCACTGTTTTGCATTCACAAGAAATATTTGTCAGTTCTAGAGGAAGGAACTCAAACCCAGTTCTTCTTTGCTCCTGGCTTTGCTCTCTGATTTCAGCGCCCAGTCCCCCAGATGTTTGGCACGCACACACAGTTTGGGGCCGACATGCAACATCCTCAAACGGCTCATTTTCAGTGTGTAATGTGGCTCAAAGATGGCTCAGGTTGTAATTGAAGACAATCAAGCACGATATCTAAAACACCCACGCCTCCAAATGCATCTTGTTTCCAGATCTCCTTGTCATGACTGGGATGGAGGCCAGGGCTGCTGGTTAGACGCCACTGAGCTGTGCATTCAGCCGCACCTCAGGGAAAAAAGTCTGAATAGTTATTTTTACTTTATACTTTTTTATAAGTCCATGTCAATCCACATTTCAAGAAATATGTGAGTAGAAATCAGACATTGTTGCTGTGGTTTGCAGTCATAAGGAAGCATTTGGCACTGTTTTGCATTCACAAGAAATATTTGTCAGTTCTAGAGGAAGGACCTCAAACCCAATCCTTCTTTGCTCCTGGCTTTGCTCTCTGATTTCAGCGCCCAGTCCCCCAGATGTTTGGCATGCACGCACAGTTTGGGGCCAACATGCAACATCCTCAAACGGCTCATTTTCAGTGTGTAATGTGGCTCAAAGATGGCTCAGGTTGTAATTGAAGACAATCAAGCACGATATCTAAAATACCCACGCCTCCAAATGCATCTTGTTTCCAGATCTCCTTGTCATGACTGGGATGGAGGCCAGGGCTGCTGGTTAGATGTCACTGAGCTGTGCATTCAGCCGCACCTCAGGGAAAAAAGTCTGAATAGTTATTTTTACTTTATACCTTTTTATAAGTCCATGTCAATCCCCATTTCAAGGAATATATAAGTAGAAATCAGACATTGTTGCTGTGGTTTGCAGTCAAAATGAAGCATTTGGCACTGTTTTGCATTCACAAGAAATATTTGTCAGTTCTAGAGAAAGCACCTCAAACCCAGTCCTTCTTCTTTGCTCCTGGCTTTGCTCTCTGATTTCAGCGCCCAGTCCCCCAGATGTTTGGCAAGCACACACAGTTTGGGGCTGACATGCAACATCCTTAAACGGCTCATTTTCAGTGTGCAATGTGGCTCAAAGATGGCTCAGGTTGTAATTGAAGACAATCAAGTACGATATCTGAAATACCCACGCCTCCAAATGCATCTTGTTTCCAGATCTTCTTGTCATGACTGGGATGGAGGCCAGGGCTGCTGGTTAGATGCCACTGAGCTGTGCATTCAGCCGCACCTCAGGGAAAAAAGTCTGAATAGTTATTTTTACTTTATACCTTTTTATAAGTCCATGTCAATCCACATTTCAAGGAATATATAAGTAGAAATCAGAAATTGTTGCTGTGGTTTGCAGTCATAATGAAGGATTTGGCACTCTTTTTTATATTCACAAGAAATATTTGTCAGTTCTAGAGGAAGGACCTCAAACCCAGTTCTTCTTCTTTGCTCCTGGCTTTGCTCTCTGATTTCAGCGCCCAGTCCCCCAGATGTTTGGCACGCACACACAGTTTGAGGGCCAACATGCAACATCCTTAAACGGCTCATTTTCAGTGTGCAATGTGGCTCAAAGATGGCTCAGGTTGTAATTGAAGACAATCAAGCACGATATCTAAAATACCCACGCCTCCAAATGCATCTTGTTTCCAGATCTCCTTGTCATGACTGGGATGGAGGCCAGGGCTGCTGGTTAGATGCCACTGAGCTGTGCATTCAGCTGCACCTCAGGGAAAACCCGTGTCAGCTCGATAAATCACATACATCTAAAGATCCCGTAGTCGCAGTGCTAACAGGGGGAAAAAAAACCAAGTCACGAGATCAGCTTTCTGGGCTGGATCCAGGCTAAACTAGCTCTGCATTAACGCCCTGCATGAAGCTGCATCACGGCTCTTGGCTCTCATAACTCCCAGAAGTGCGCCGCTAACAAGCCAAATCAAGTGGAGGTGGTGGGGGCTGGTGACACACACACACACGCACACACACACACACACACCTTGCTTATGCAATACCTGGCTGTGTGTCTGTGGGTTACCTCTGCTTGCTTACAGACAAACAGCAACCGCTCCCTGGCTTTGTTGACGAATGTTCAGCTTGTTAGAGGGCGCACGCTCACAGGCGAGGGCACAGATGTGTAAAGCGACGTATCTCGACATGCAAAGTCACACAAAGGGCCGACATGCTGCCACGCTAACACTCACAAAGAGAGGGGGGAGTGTGTGCACGTAGAGGTACAGAGGCAGGAGAGCATGCACACACATAATCAAGCAGGGAGGGAGTTCAGCTCTGCAGTTGCCAAGTGGATTTAAACGCAGTCGTCGAGACTCTGTTGTATATCTGTCTGTCATATTTTTGGCACCCTTATCTCCCCCCCCCCCCCCCCCCCTTTCCACCCTCTTCCTTGCCTCCCTTGTCTTCTCCCCTCTCTGTTCTCCTTTCATGTCGTCTCATTTTGTTGGAGTCAATCACACCCAGCTTTTCTCTCATCTCTGTTCCCGCCCTCCGTCTCTCCCGCTTCATTTTGCACCAGCGCCACAGGGGCAAAGAGCAGCGCCGCGGCACCAGTTGCCTTTTCATGCCTCATTGCACCGTCACGCCTCCTGTCTCGATTCTTATTCATATCTCAGTCTCTGCCTGTCCGACTCCATGATTGTTTATTTACCTTCATTTTCAGCTGTCTCACTCTACATCTAAAGCATTTTGTCTTCCTCTTTTATGCATACCAGTGAGTCTGGCTTTCTCTCTTGCTTTAGGTATGTCTAAAAACCCTCCTTAGTATGTGGCATGAGGATGGTTTTAGAGGTCTTATCCCAAGGTCTTTGCCTCCTACAGCTTGACAACACTGCTGTGCAAAGAGAGAGGTCCACAAAGGAATATTTCCCACCTTAGTTTGCAAGATTTAACCTCCCTGAGCATCACACACAGATGAATTGGAACATTAGCTCCAAGCCAGGACTCACTCCAACATCAGTGGCTAACCTTGCGGATGATCTTGCGAGCAAATCCTGCATGAGACCCATATTTTAGGAAAGGCTTTCTGGCGTCTTATTATGGTCCCCGTCAGCTGTCACTGATATCATTTGAGATGTTTATGGACACGGGTGTAAGAGTGTCTGACTTCTGAACCTCAGAATTGCATTCCTGCCTTTTGC
This sequence comes from Notolabrus celidotus, assembly GCF_009762535.1. Lineage (NCBI taxonomy): Eukaryota > Metazoa > Chordata > Actinopteri > Labriformes > Labridae > Notolabrus > Notolabrus celidotus. The sequence continues at coordinate 3,334,124 of NC_048276.1, forward strand.
AGTTGATGTGGTTTTGTTGGCTTTACCGAACGGTGACCTCCAGAGCAGCTACTTGTCGTTTTGTAAAGCTGGAGGGATTAGAGTCAGCACATCTAAATCTGAGGTCGTGGTCCCCCCCCTGCTGAAAAAAGTGGATTGCATTCTCCAGGTGGGGATTGAATTCCTGACTCCGGTGAAAGAGCTCGAGGACCTGCGCTCTCATTCACACGTGTTGTAAAAAACGGACAAAGAGATCCATCGGCTGATTGGTGTGGTGTCAGCAGAAGTGCAGACATTATTGTGGGTGTTGTAGTAAAGGAGCTGAGGTGAAAGGCGAGGCTTTCAATTACTGGCTCAGTTTTATTTGTTACCCATGAGCTTGGGGTACTGCCCGGAAGAAAGAGATTGTCCCGGCAGATTAGGATGCCTCCTGGGTAAGTTCTTTTAGAGGTTTTCTTTGAGTGTCCCACAGGTAGCAGAGAGTCCTGGTTAGACCCAGAACATGCTGGAGGGATTATACAACGCATGTAGCAAGGGAACGCCTCAGGTACCCCCAGAGGACCTGGAAAACAGAGGGAAGGACATCTGGACTCTCTTGCTAAACCTGCTGCTCACCACCATTAATGGCCTAAAAAAGAGGAACACACAGGATGGATGAATAATAGAACCATGCACTTTAACTTAGGATGAGGTGTTAGGTTCATCTGTCCTTTAGATACACTGAATTGCAACTAATTGACTCATTTAAAGGTAAGAAAACACTCAAAAAAATGTCAAAACTGAGCAAAATTCATTTCAATCAATCTTTAATTCCAAACAGAGCAGGTCTAGACCGTACTCTATGTTCTATTATTAACAAAGACCCAACATCAAGACCGGATCAGATCCAGTCCCATCTTACAGACAGGACTCAGTCTGATCTCATCTTAATCCACCATGAGCAGAGCACTTTGCAGCATTTAGCAAGTTACAGTGGCAAGGACAAACTTCCTTTAACAGGCAGAAACCTCCAGCAGGACCAGACTCATGTTAGACACACATCTGCTGAGACCGTGTTGGAGAGAGGGATAGAGGGAGATGAAGAGAGAGAGAGAGAGAGAGAGAGATGATAGTGGGGAGACGGATAGTAGTAGTTGTAGCAGCTGGAGTCTGGCACGTCCACAGCAGCAGAGATCCAGAGGAACCTATGAGACAAGGGAGCTCAGGGACTCCAGAAAGTAATAATATGATAATATAAGCATAATCCAGAAAGGCTGGATCGTTTAAGGTGGGCTGAGGCAAAGTGGAAGATTGCCCTGTGGTCTGATGGATCAGAATTTGAGATTTTATGGGGGAATCATGATTGGAGCATCCTCTGTTCTAAAGAGTAGAAGCCCCACCTGGGTTGTTACCAGTGCACAGGTCAAAAGCCTAAACCGGCCTGCCTGCAGTTTCTTCTTGTCACCTACAGAAAATGAAAATATGCTAAAAGTATGACAATAACTGTTGAGCAACTATAAAATCCCCTATCAGGCAAGAATAGGGCGACAGTTCACTTTCAAAACTCCAGAAATTGGACTCCTAGATTCTCAAATGTTGACAAAGTGTTGTTAAAAGGAGAGGTGATGCACCACAATGGCAGGTCTAGACCGTACTCCATGTTCTATTGTTAGCAAAGACCCCACATCAAGACAGGATAAGACCCAGCCGTCTACGGCAGAGATCTAGAGGAACCTACGAGACAAGGGAGCTCAGGGACTCCAGAAAGTAATAAAATAATAATATAAGTATGATCCAGAAACGATGGATCGTTTAAGGGGGACTGAGGCAAGGTGGAAGATTGTCCTGTGGTCTGATGGATCAGAATTGGACAATTTATGGGGGAATTATGATTGGAGCATCCTCTGTTCTATAGAGCAGAGGCTCCACCTGGGTTGTTACCAGTGCACAGTTCAAAAGCCTAAACCCGCCTGCCTGCAGTTTCTTCTTGTCACCTACAGAAAATGAAAATATGCTATAATGTGACGCAGTGGGGCGCTGGTGGCCTAGCGGTCTAACCCCCCCATATACAGAGGCTACACTCCTCGTCGCAGGGGTCGCCGGTTCGATTTCCGACCGGTCGACCATTTCCTGCATCTCTTCCCCCACTCTCTACTCCCCACATTTCTTGTCTCTCCTCAGCTGTCCCATGGAATAAAGGCAAAAAGCCCCAAAAATATAACTTAAAAAAAATATATATATATGACAGACTGTTGAGCAGCTAAACTCCTCTATCAGGTAAGAATAGGATGACAGTTTACTTTCAAAACTCCAGAAATTGGACTCCTAGATTCTCAAACGTTGACAGTGTTGTTAAAAGAAGAGGTGATGCAACACAGCGGCAGGTCTAGTCCGTACTCTGTGTTCTATAGATAACAAAGACCCCGAATCAAGACAGGATCAGATCCAGCCTTCTATGCAAGAGATCTAGAGGAACCTACGAGACAAGGGAGCTCAGGGACGGCACGGTCAGAAGACGGTCACTAGGGATGGGCGGATCGATACCACGGGATCGATACTTCGATATTCACAAGCTACTCATTTGGTATCGATTCCTTTTAAAAAATATCGATATTATACAACTTGGGTGGCTGCATCAACTCCAAACGTTTTCATTAATTTGTGCCAAAAAAATCCTCGATATATTTAGCTGGCCCGTGCCCGTGTCACATGACTGTGGTGACTGAGGCCAGTGGCCCGTGTCACATGACCTAGGTGACTTGAGAACCTTGTGCGCAGCGGCGGGCGCACAGCCACACTTGTGCACACTTCTGCAACATGCATGCATCAACAACGAGAGCTTCAGAATGGAGAGAAAACGTAGCGCGGTGTGGTGTTATTTTTCACCCATGGACACGAGCACAGCAAGGTGCACCATTTGTGACAAGAAAGTGTCACACAGCTGCAATACCAGTAACCTTTTAAAACATTTAAAAACGACACACCCTGACAGTTTTGAGGAGGCAGAAAAAAAGCAAGAAGAAGCCCGTTCATCAAAGTCTCCTGCGCCACCCTCTGTCCGACAGAAGACGTTGCAGGAAAGTTTTCAGGGAGGCAAAGCACATTATCCAGGTACAGGTGGCATTATTAGTAGTTATTACCTCTGCCAATGAAGTGGTGGAGGATCTATTTTTGCCCTGTCTGTCTTAAATCATACATCATAATCTTAGAGAAAAAAAATATAACTATATTAGATAGATAGATAGATAGATAGATAGATAGATAGATAGATAGATAGATAGATAGATAGATAGATAGATGGATAGATACTTTATTAATCTCAAGGAGAAATTCAATTGTACTGATTTATTTTCTTTTGTAATAAATTTGCTACTAATGGCTGGTATGTCTCATGTAATTTGTCTTTAAGTGTAATGATCTCTTTTCTAAAAATTACCATTATTTTGAAAAATCGCATACCCATTCAAGAAATTAAGGTATCGGTATTGGTATCGATATCGGTAAAATTTATTCCAAAAGTATTGGTATCGTATCGAATTGAAAAAGTCTGGTATCGCCCATCCCTAACGGTCACCCCTCTCCTATCTTGCACGGTGCTGGATAAGACGACCTGATTCTGATTCTGGGTCAGAGGGGCCCCACTGACCCCTTCATTTCCTCTGACGGTAGCTACCAAGGGTACAGCAGCACCCTCGTCTCTTTCTGTTTTGTGGAACTTCATCCTCCTCTCACAATCCTCATGTTTTCCCTGCCTGCAGCCTGAACCTCTATCTCCGACATCCCTCCTTCTGCTTGTTATCTCACGCCCTGAATTCCACATTCCTCTGATTGCACCTATTAATCTCTTTTTTTGGTTGTTTTGATGTTAAAATTCTGTAAGGCCTCTTAAATCCCACAAGGCAAATGTATTTACCAATTTAATGCTTGGCTGGATTGACTGATCATTAATCATCTCTTTGTTGACGGACGATTCCGTGATATTCACCGCAGGGCCCTGACAGACCGTCTTACCACACAACATCCTCCGCATGACAAAAAGGGAACATTTCTGAGAGGTTGTGAGGTTCCTGTGTTTTTCGCTCAGGATTCATTTCCTCAGGCTTCTTTTCCAACATACCAGAGTGAAGTGTGTGTCATCACAAACGGCCTTTTTCATACCACCGTGTGTGCAAGCATGTGACACACTGTGCCATTAGCTTGTTACACACAGATGAGCAAGTCCTTTATAGCAAATGTGTTCTGGCAGGTGGAGAAAAAAAGGGCTACAGTGATGGTAATGGTGTGTGTTTGTGTGGTAAAGCGTGACCCATGTTGCACTCCTGGAGGCCTTTTGCACACCCGTTGAGCCGCTAGCGAAACGCACCTGCACTGTACCAAACCCCTCACACACATGCGTACGCCCACTCGCAGGAAAACACAAACCCACAATCCAGGACGACATCACGTTCATCCTGTTAGCTTCTCCCAGCTCAATCTGTGACGGCATTAAGCACGGCAGTCCCATGCTGCAGGCCTGTAGGAAGTGATTAGGCGAGGAGCAGACAGGCCATGACAGCTCTGAGGAGGGTCCTGATGGGGACAGCTGCTACCCTGGCCTCGGCTCCACAGGGGGAGTCCACAGCCACACACCTCAACTGTGCATTATTCAGACTGAGACGAAAATGAAGGAGAGAGGAGGCGAGTGGAGAAAATTGTTTGATGTATAAATACAGAAAAATACTATGAATGCTTCTGTTACTGTGACTGCAGGTGAAGAGATTCACTTATCCTCTCTGTGACTCTGTGACAGCGACTGTCATTAGGGATGCACTGATCTGCTGAACATCAGTGTGGGCTGGTGTTTGCTCTGTTGACAAACATATATTGGCCCATCAGCAAATAATGTACCATGCATCAGTTTAATGGTGGAAAGTGTCAACTCACGGACCAACTCTGATTTGTTTTCATGGTCAAACATAAAATATCTTTGGTGTGGGAGACACCATCTCTAAGAAAGATCAACAACATGACATTTACATAAGATTTCCACCAGATCCATGTCCGGTCCGTCTCTGATCCGCTGTGGTCCAGGATCACCGGACAGCTGGAGTCATGTGACCGAGGTTTTCCCTGCAGTAATCACTGAATCAAGGATTCTCCTCCTCCTCCTCTCCTCATCCATATTGTCTTTCTGGTCCTCTGAAAACCTCTGACCTGTTGACTCCAGGCCTGGCTCCGCTCATCATGACTTTGGTTTGTTGTTGTAGTTAAGTGAAATACGATCTGGTGATAACACAGAGGGTTTTATTCTGAAAATTAACCGGATGTTTTCATTTTGTTTTGGTGAAACCTGACTTCCTGTCCCGCTCCATCTGCTCTGTTGAGATTGATGCGTCGTGCTCCGGCATCCGGCACAAATAGAAGTCTTGTGTATCTGATCCGGAGGACTCGGACCTGCCGGATCAGAGACGCAGCCGGATCCAGTGGAAGTTAACACATTGACTAGAATAGAAACCTCTCAGATCCGGGAATTTGGCTGTTAGAGGGGGGATTACTGGCTAAAATGGACATGCATCAAATCTCATAGTTAATTTGAAAAGCAAAATTGATATTTCTTAATGCGACACAGGTGAAAGCAACTCCAATTAGCGGCATTATGTGTCTCCAAGAAGAATCAGTAGACTGCACTTACTACCAAAGCACCTTTAACATGACTGTTGCTACTACAGACACTAGTGGCATTACAGTGTTTCCCACATATAGACAATACATAGGTGGACTGTCCAAGTATGCTTTCAGCCGCCCATGTTAGTGTCAACCAACTGTTTTTACATTCTTCTTCTTTTCTGTTTTTTATTAGTATGTAATTGCCATCCATGATCAGTGTCAGTGCCTGACACATGCTCTGCAGGTGATCAGAGAGAGAGAGGTCCTTAAGTTCATCCCTACTGGTGATGCATGATTGAAGTTCAATGGGAACTTAAGAGCAGCTGGTTCCTGCGGACGTCATTCTGCTCCGTCTCTGTCATGGATTGCTGCAAAAGGTTATGTCATTAACAAGCTTCATCCACACTCAGATGACCTGCTGTGATAACGTAATATCCAGAGAGTTGTTATTTAAGCATCTTGAATATTGTTAAAAGATCAGACGTACAGAAATGAGACACTGAAGGAGGCGGGGCAGGACAAGCCGCAGGAACAGAAAGTCAAGTTATGCCAATGACATTAATTTGTGAACACACAGAGACATGTTGGATGATACAGCATGATTAGTATATAAAATAATCTAATAATAGAATGAAAAGATGACATAACAGACTGTATGTAGAAGAGGATATCTAGTTAAGGACACCAGTTGCGACCGCCCCCTCCAGATACAGAGTAATCCTGCAGGAAACACTGATTACTGTCTCTGTGTTTATCCCTGTTTGAACTTTAAGAGCTCTTCTTAAAGGGTCAAACGATACTGACACATCAAGTCAGCAGCACATGCAGGAAACCAGATTTAAGTACAAAAAACAAGCAAATTAAATTTATGCTGTATTTAAAAAAATCTAAGAATCTGCGAATATTGTACGTACAAGTATGAGTTATTCTGCTTGTGTTGCTGTCCTTTGTAATAATGTGTCGCTACAGATCGATACAACTGACTCAAGCCTTCCTTTTTCTTCCTGTAAGACGAGGAGACGCAGCTTTTGTTCAAACTGAGACTCTCTGACCGAGTCAAAAACACAGAGCGGTGTAAAAGAATGAAAACAGGGATGAACCTTCTTCGTCCTCAAAGAAACAAACAGAAAATAAACTGCTTAGCGCTGAGAGGTTTCTCCTGTTCATATTAAGAGGACTGTGAGAGAGTGTGATGGATGCAGTGTGAGAAAAAAAAACACAGTATTTAGAGCAGCGACCGAAAGTGTAAAAGGGGAAGAGCAGAATGAAACATGATCCGTGGGTGAGAGCGATAGAAGGAGCGAGTGAGCGATTGAAAGTGGAAGTCTGAATGTAACTCAGGGTAAACCGAAAAATGAACTCAATTTTCACTTTTGAAATAGAGTTGACTCACCTTTTCAAGACCAGAGAAAACAAGTTGCAGCACGAGTTAAAGAAAGCGAGTTAGAGACTCTACAGTAAATAAATAGAGAGCCACCCTGAGCTGGAACAATATCTCTGTTGATTGATTCTGCGTCGGCGCTCACGCTCGCGAGGAGCACGTCGGATCGTATGGTAGTAAGATGAGGACAGTGAAGAAGAAAAATAATGGATTAAGGGCAAGTGGGTCACATGGAGGGAAGATAGACTTTCTTGTTTGTCTAGCCTCCCCTTGACCTTCTCCCCTGGAAGCTTATTGTAGCCACATAGCATAGATTCCCATAATCCCCGGCCTCTGGAGGATGTGGTGAACAACTGAGCTGTGGGGGAGAAACGGAGAGAGAAAGAGAGAAGAGAACGCACTCCCATGCGTCAACAACAAGTTCCCTGTAAGCCCTCGACAGTCCCCCACTCTTCTTCCCATCTATCAGCCCATTTTCTCCTCCTCTGTGACTCTTGACACCCTATTCTCTCAGCGGTGGGACGCGCAGTTGATATAATGCTGATGCTCTTCCCCTGTTGTGTTAGAATAAGTGCTCTGCGGTGCGACGAGGTGTGTAGCATTGCCATAATGACAAGAAACTGCAGCTGGAGAGACTCTTCACTCCCTCAACCCACCGGCTGGTTGCTGCAATGCATCATTGCTTTAATGGCTCCCGCTATGTGCCGGTCCAGATTGGCTGGAAACACAATGCAAAGGATGCACAGGATTCCCATTGCATCAGTAATTGCATCGCCTTATCATACCAACGGCTGTTTCCACTGTGGGAGTGCAAGTCACAGCGCTGATTAATGGCTGCTGCCATTTGTTTAAGTTTCCGAAACAGATCATCTCACGGAGAGCGAAAAACATCATCTCGTTTGAGATATTCAGAGGGAGAGAAGTTACAGTGTCTCAGTCTGAGTGTTGCTCTTAAATACTGCAGGCTATCTGAGGAAATGTTCAGTTTTTACTTATGCAAACCACACACAGATTATTGGGATTTATAGAGCAAGACCTTTCTTCACCTTAACGGCAAACATCTGGCAGTCAAGGAGAGATCCAGAGAAGGCCTCAAGACTCTTTCTAGATACTTCTGCAGACTCGTTCTTACCTTGTTGTCTGATTCGGGTTGTAAACTCAAGATAGCTGCTGATAAATATTACTTTACTCCCATGGATAGAACAAAACCTTTCCCTAACAACAAAAGGAACAGAGGTCCTCAGTGAAAATCTACTGAAACAAATGTTTATGAAAATGGTATCTCACTTTCAGCCCACATAATCTGACTGAAATGGTTAGAATACAGAAGTATTTGGCATTTTCTCACGAGACAATTCAACTGTTGACATCTTTATCTGCCAGACGACTTCACATGATGCTGTCTAACGTACCTCAACCTCATGCCATCATCTCCGATTTGAACGTTTCAGACTGTTCATGGAGGGACAGGATTCTGTACCTTCAACTTCTGGACTTCTTAAGAATCTGAAACATTATACAACTCACATTTTGGGTATGTCACATAGAGGTTAGGGTTCAGGTTCGGGTTTAGGGTTAGGGTTAGGGTTCAGGTTCGGGGTTAGGGTTTAAGGTTAGAGTTATGGTTCAGGTTCAGGTTCGGGGTTAGGGTTTGGTTTAGGGTTTGGGTTTGGGTTTAAGGTTAGGGTTGGGGTTGGGGTTAGGGTTAAGGTTTAGGCTTAGGGTTTAGGGTTAGGGTTTAGGGTTAGGGTATAGGGTTAGGGTTTGGGTTAGGGTTAGGGTTAGGGTTGGGGTTGGGGTTAGGGTTAAGGTTTAGGCTTAGGGTTAGGGTTTAAGGTTAGGGTTTAGAGTTAGGGTTAGGGTTAGGGTTTAAGGTTAGGGTTTAGGGTTGGGGTTAGGGTTTAGGGTTAGGGTTGGGGTTGGGGTTAGGGTTTAGGGTTAGGGTTTACGGTTACGGTTTAGGGTTAAGGTTGGGGTTAGGGTTCCTGGTTAGGGTTAGGGTTTAGGGGTTAGGGTTAGCGTTAAGGGTTGGGGTTTAGGATTAAGTTTAGGGTTAGGGTTGGTGTTTATGGTTAGGGTTAGGGGTTAGGGTTAGGGTTAGGGTTTAGGGTTGTGGTTTAGGGTTAGAGTTTGGGTTTAGGGTTAGGGTCAGGGGTTAGAGTTAGGGTTTAGGGTTGTGGTTTAGGGTTAGGGTCAGGGTTAGCGTTAAGGGTTGGGGTTTAGGGTTAGGTTTAGGGTTTAGGGTTAGGGTGAAGGTTTAGGGTTAGGGTGAAGGTTCAGGGTTGGGTTTAGGATTAGGGTTAGGGTAAGGGTTTAGGATTAGGGTTAGGGTTTGGGTTAGGGTTTAGGGTTAGGGTTAGGGTTAGGGTTAGGGTTTAGGGTTAGGGTTTGGGTTAGGGTTAGGGTTAGGGTTGGGGTTGGGGTTAGGGTTGGGGTTAGTGTTTAGGGTTAGGGTTAGGGTTTAGGGTTAGGGTGAAGGTTCAGGGTTGGGTTTAGGGTTAGGGTAAGGGTTTAGGATTAGGGTTAGGGTTTGGGTTAGGGTTTAGGGTTAGGGTTAGGGTTTAGGGTTAGGGTTTGGGTAAGGGTTTAGGATTAGGGTTAGGGTTTGGGTTAGGGTTAGGGTAAGGGTTTAGGATTAGGGTTAGGGTTTGGGTAAGGGTTTAGGATTGGGGTTAGGGTTTGGGTAAGGGTTTAGGGTTAGGGTTTGGGTTAGGGTTAGGGTTAGGGTTGGGGTTGGGGTTAGGGTTGGGGTTAGTGTTTAGGGTTAGGGTTAGGGTTTAGGGTTAGGGTGAAGGTTCAGGGTTGGGTTTAGGGTTAGGGTAAGGGTTTAGGATTAGGGTTAGGGTTTGGGTTAGGGTTTAGGGTTAGGGTTAGGGTTTAGGGTTAGGGTTTAGGGTTAGGCTAAGGGTTAGGGTTTAGGGTTTAGGGTTTAGGGTTAGGGTTTAGGTTTAGGTTTTAGGGTTAGTGTTGGGGTTAGGGTTAGGGTTTAGGGTTAGGCTAAGGGTTAGGGTTTAGGGTTAGGGTTGGGTTAGGGGTTAGGGTTTAGGGTTAGGGTTTAGGGTTATGGTTGGGGTTAAGGTTTCAGACAGAAAAAAACTAGTCTCTAAATTGCATGTCTGATCACATTAAGATACAGACTCTGTAACTTTGTAACCTCCCTCTGTCGATCACCTCAGTTTGTGAAATATCACTGATGTTGTTTTGACACAGGAGAGAAACAGAGAACCTGGTAACAGATTTACTTCTTGACTTTGTGTTTGAAATCTATTTTAAACCTCTTCAGCTCAGACTTTACGACCCTTCCTGCTTCTGCCATGTCATTTATTTTCTGTCGCTCCAAACCTCCAAAGGAAACGAGAGCTTCCTTCAGAGGTTTACATCAAGGTTTGATTAACCGTGATTTCAAGCTCACAGTCTGTCAAATGATCCCTCAATTGCTCCTTAAACACTTCTGCCAGTTTCACTCTTGTTTTAGTTAAATTCTGTCTTCTCTGTCTGAAGCAAGTCTTCGTTGTGATCGTGATTCAAGGCTCGTCTTTAAGCGACTTACTAGTCGTGTACGTCTGTGTACTCCAACCCTGTTCTGACCATTAGGCTCCTGACAGCAGAGACAAACAAATCAATGTGGATGGGCCATCAGAGGCACAAATCCAACATTCACACAGGGAGCGAATGTCTTTGTTGCTCCTCTGGGCATGTCTTCACTCCACTGAGCTCCGTGTCTTTTGTCTTGTTCTCTCCTCAGCTAACTCAGCTCCTCATTTACCCCGGCCTGCCACTTCGTTCATCTCCTTCAGTCTGGAGACGGCGTGACTGATGAAACAGTCGGTCAACATTCAGACGATAAGTGCTTAAACTCTGTGATGAAACTTCTTAGTTTGATGGAGTTTCTGATCGTTGCTTATTCCTCCGTGCCTCATTAGAAACACGACGTCAGTCACACGGCAGTGGTCCGCAGCTTGATGGAGCATATGGTCATATTGCAGTAATTTCAGTCCACGTAGCTTTATAGCTTCCTGGGGCGCAGTGTCAGAGGCATTTCATTTGCAATGAAGTCTTTATGTCCATTAAGAAAGCTACAGGCACTTATGTGGTAACTCCAGAGGAAATTAACCCCAAAGGAAAGTACTGAACCTACAAAGGGTAACTTATGACATAAGCCTTATGAGTCTTGATGTTTCATAATAATAAATGATATCACACTTCTGTTCTCTCATTTGAAGTAAAGGAGAGAGGGCAGTGAGTTTCTTATGTGTTGGTTTTTAGTGTTTCAGATGTATTGATTACATTTTTTATTGAGCTGTTATTGTAGATCTATTTGTAGCTGAGTAAATTGATCCATAATAATAATACTAATAAAGTTGATTAATAAAGCACTTATCAAAACAGATGTTACAAAGTGCTTTACATCATAAGACGGGGGGGTATATAGGCTGGCAAGACAGTTTAAGAGGAACAGCTGAAAAAAGAGTAAAAGAGAAACTACTAAAAGCAATTAAATCAATTAAAATCAGTAAAACAAATAAAACAATGAGTGAATTAAATAAAACCATGAATAAGAGTAGATTTAAATTAAATGTAACATCATGGATAAAACAATATTACAGGAAGGCCTTTCGGTGAAAACATGTTTTCAGTTGTGATTTAAAATCAATCAATCAATCAATCTTTATTTGTATAGCGCCAAATCACAACAAACGTTATCTCAAGACGCTTTTACAAACAGAGCAGGTCTAGACCACTCTATGTCAAGTTATGAACAGAGACCCAACTTCAAGACAGGGTAAGACTCAGTCTGACCACACCTTAATCCATCATGAGCATTGCACACCGCAGTATTTAGCTAGTTACAGTGGTGAGGAAAAACTTCCTTTTAACAGGCAGAAACCTCCAGCAGGACCAGACTCATGTTAGACAGCCATCATGCCTCGATTGAGTTGGGTCTGGAAAGACAGATAGAGGGGAGTAAGAGAGAGAAGTGATAGTGATGAGATGAGTCGTAGAAGCTGTTGCCGCTGGAGTCCAGCACGTCCGCAGCAGGAGGACGTCTACGGCAGCTCAGAGGAACCTACGAAACAATGGAGCTCAGGGACTCCAGAAAGGTCCATGGTTAGTAACTTTAATGGGACAGGCAGAGTTAAAGTAAGTGATGAGGGGGTTGGGGGGAAAGGGGTGAGCTAGGATCCCAGTGTGTCAGTGTGCCAGTTCCCCCGGCAGTCTAGGCCTATAGCAGCATGACAAAAGCTGGTCCAAGCCTGATCCAGCTCTAACTATAAGCTTTATCAAAAAGGAAAGTTTGAAGCCTACTCTTAAAAGTGGAGAGGGTGTCTGCCTCCCGGACCCTGACTGGTAGATGATTCCTAAAAGAAGATACTCATGCAGCTCTCCTGAGATCCTCAGGCAGGTCGTTCCACCGTTGTGGAGCCCGAACAGCAAACGCTCGGTCACCCTTAGATTTCAACTTTGTGACGGGGACTTTAAGGAGGTTCCTGCCTGAGGATCTGAGGCTGCGCCTGGGCTGGTAGGGTGACAGCAAATCGCAGATATATTCAGGGGCCAGAAACTTGAAAAGTAAAACCTTAAAATCTATTCTAAAAGCAATGTGCAGCCAGTGTAGGGTCATTAAAACAGGACTAATGTGCTCTCTCTTCTTGGTTTTAGTTAAAATATTGCTTACATAGATTCAAAACTTCATACATACATACATGCTCAAATGTGTGTGTGATGTGTATGTAGATCTACATATATGTGTAAACTGTTCCACAAATATGTCATAGCTCTAAAATGCGTAACTCGGGACACAAATGTGTACATATATTTACAAATATAGAAAATATTTACAAATGGGCACATGAACCCAAAGATGTGTAAACTGGACCACAACACTGATCCACAAATGTGTACATTGATCTTCAAATGTGTACACAGATCAAGGAATGCGTAAATTGATCCATAAATGTGCACATAATTCTACAAATGCACAAACGCACCAACAAAAGTGATCCAGAAATGTGTTCATAGATCTACAAATGTGTAAACTGACCCCCAAAAATGCGTATCTCGATCTAAAAATGTGTAAACCAGTCCCTGGTTTATTTCATGGTTTTTCTTTGTGATTGTTGCGGCCTAAAAAGCCTGATTTTGCGAGAGCTTTTGAAAAATCTGCAGTGAAAGTTGCAATTTTCTTTCTTTTTCCCCCTTAATAACATCTCAGGGGCAAGTAAATATGCTAAATTACAGTTGTTTTAAGAAAACATTCTTGGTGTGACCACTGTGACTGTGTTTTGATTCTCTTGACTCACAGTAAAATGCCATGAAAGGACTGTATTGCCCATTTACGACAGTCCTTGAATGCACCTTGCAGTGACAGGTGCACTGGACAGACAGTCAGTTCACGGCACTCTGAAATGCATCTGCATCTTTCAACGAGGAGTTGATCCAAACTTACTGAATGTGTCTGATGTTTCACCAAACTGGATTAAATCAAGCTGTAGACGCCGAGCTTTTTACAGTAACCACGGCAACAACGTCAAACATCAAATATTAAACAGACGTCCCCCCGGTTGTGTCTTTGTCACTAACGCACACTGGGGGGTAAAAATCCTCAATGAAGGTGAGACAGATGCATGGAGGTGAGGAGAGCTGGTTCATAAAGCACACCTGCTGCAGGTAGAGACCAAGCTAACACTGAGCCCCTCAGATAAGAACTCTAGTATCTATAAATAACAACGTTGTCATGGTCACTTGTCCTGCCTGCTGCCCTCGCTCTTCACTTCAATTTGCGTTGATAGTAGCATCGCGAAATTGCAACTTCCTGGAGGGACTGATAGATCTGCAAATGTGTAAACTGTGGGAAAACTGAAGCAGGAACCTTCTTGATGTGAGGCACCAGTGCCTCCCTTTTCACCACCATGCACCCCTCATCAAATTCAACATGAAGCAATATGCTTTCATAACAGCTGTAACTCTCCAAGACCCAGAAATAGATGCTTTCAGTCATCAGAGGTGAACTTCCAAAGAACTGTGAAAACTGTGTTCACTGTGTTTAAATGGTTAAATACTCTTAAGCATGATATCAGACAGAACCTGAGGTAATGCCACTGCAGAGGATTACTCCAAACCTCAATACTGTGATTCATTAGTAATCCCTCAGTGTCATTTCAGAATACTCAACTGCTTGCTGGAGCATACTGTCATTTCATTTCATTCCTAAGTGGCTGTGAAACTCAGTGTCCATTCAAAGCAGGAACACACAGGGAGGTTGACTTACACCAACACCTAACCATTGAAGCCTCATCTGAAGTAAAATGAATTCAGTGCATAGATTAAGAGCTAACCCACTTCCTCCTGTAACGGAAAGGTTGATTTTTGATGCTTCTTGAGAACAGGGCAAAGAAATACACAGCAAGCAAACAAAATGTTAGAAACAACATTATATCTGAGCTGCAGCTCGAGCCTTGGCCTCAGATTTCTTCTTTTATCTGTTTCCTTTGCTTTCATCTGTAGCTCCCCGTAAGACTGAAGGGGATTTACTCTGCAAATACCTGTATATCAGAGCCAGATCAGAGCTCTCGCCTGAAACCATGGGATCAGCCTGCTACACTCCCCAGATAGTGCAGACTCTATTACACCTGGACTCTTGCCTACATGTGTTGTGGGTACAACTGACACATAGCAAAGTGGAGGAGTTGACTATAAGCTCCAATTTAAAGAGTAATGCACAGAGTCGGTAGGACTTAAAGCAGAGTGATGAAAACTAATGCAACTCTTAAAGACTGGTCCATCCATCGTTCTTGTTCTTCAAAACATGGTGCAGCATTTCAGTAACGCAACAAGCATCTCAGGTGTGTTAGGCTGGTAGCGGCTAATTGAGCCATGAGCCCCAAACCAAAGGCAGAGACAAGGAGAGGAGTAAAAGTCTTAGAGGCTTTTATCCATCATCTTCCTGCTTCTTTTCTGGAGGGGAGGCATCTTCTCCTTGTTTATTGATAGGACAGCTGAGGAGCAAAGGAAATGTGGGGAGTAGAGAGAGGGGGAAGACATGCAGCAAGTGGTCCAAGTCTAACAAGCGACCGCCCCGCTGCAATGAGGGCTATAGCCTCTGTTTTCAGGGGTGTGCGCTTAAACTGCAAGGCCAACTGTGCCCCACCTTCAGATTTATTTCAAATCAAAACATGCATTCTTTAGCCCAAATAGAGATCGCCTCAAATTGCATGTTGCACTTTAGAACCCCCTGTGGTTCCCCCTCCTACCTCACTGACCTCCTCCAATATCACACATCCTCCTGTTATCTCTGTTCTTCAATTGCCAACCTCCTCTCAGACCAATTATCAAGCCTGGGGGGGACAAAGCCTTCTCTCTGGAACTCACTCCAACACACATTCAAAACTACACTGACCGTTCTACATTCAAACCCCCTCACCTTTTTCAACAAGCTCTTAATGTGAGATTGTGCTGTTGTTGTTGTGTTTTGATTGATTTGTATGTAACGTTACGTCTCTTAATTTCTTGTTTTTCCTTGTTGTTGTATCTTTTAGTTTAACTAATGTTCAGTGTCTTTGAGTTTCTGAAAAGGGCTTGATAAATTAATGTATTATTATATTACCCTTTAGAGTCATTAAAAGCTTTGTGCAACAGCAAGGATCACAAAAGCTGTATTCAAGTAGTCAAAATTTGAAGGACAGCTTGGTGATGAAAAGAGATTTTTAATGGTTTTATTTTTTGGGCATTTTCTTCTCTTTTGAGAGGACAGCTGAAGAGAGTCAGGAAATGTTGGGGAGTAGAGAGTTGTTACGGGTGTGAGGGTGAACCCAAAAGCAGCACACTGGAGCCCGGAGGAAACAGCAGGTAACAGTCTTTACTAACCCGGTCACACAATGTCTGTTGAGATGCTGGTTTCGCTGTGTGGAGGATCAGGCTGGAAACAGACGAGGAGCAGGCAAATCTCTTGGTCGGGGACAGAAGGCTGAGGTAGTTACCGGGGCAGAAACAAGGAAGGAAGGTCGGGGACAGGCAGGGTCGAAACCGGGAGATCAGTCCGAGGAAAAGTGCTGGAGAGTCTTGCATTTGCAGTGAGAACAATCTGGCACTGAGTGAGCTGAAACCGGGACTTAAATACTGGCAGCAGGTAATGAGAAACAGGTGATTTGTGTTGGCTTAATGAGGAGAGTGTGGTTCAGGTAAACGAAGGGGAGTGGAAATGTAGTGGGCTGAGAGGCTGAGCAGGTGTGGCAGGTGATAACTGTGACAAGAGTGAGGGAAGACGTGCAGCAAATGCTTGAAGCCGGGAGTCGAACCAGCGGCCACTGCAACAAGGAATACAGCCTTGCATAGACCGCTTAGCCACTGGTGCCCCAAACATGCACTTTTAAAACCTTGTCATTTGACTTAAAGTGGGCTGCATCCTTTAAACTGGTGTGACCAATATGTTAGAATAAAATAGGGAGTTGGGGGATTTTGTTGTCTTACAGTATTGTACCCTAGAAGATAGTGCTACTCTAGATTTATCACAGAGCAGCTTCCACCATCACATGAAATCTTGCTGCCATTCATTATAGAGCAAGAAGCCACTTAGCTTTACAAAGCATGCTGCCAATTATAGAGACGTGGACCGAGTTAGTGATGGCAACAGGATTCCTCCCTCATTAGGTCACGACGATAAGCGCTTGTTTGATTAGAAAGACAACAAGTGACCAGTGGAGGTGTGGGTCTCGACCTCACAACTGTAAACTCCACACAGTGAGAACAGATGATCAGCACATTGTGGACTTTGCTGAACTTGGAAATCCAGTTTTAACCTCCCTTCCTCTCTGTGTTGCATTTCCTGTTCCTCATATATTCTTGCCTTTATGGCAGTTGGGTTTATTTCTGCAAGGTGGAAGTGTCCTGATTCATACAATGCTAAATGGAGGAACCACCACTGTCATTACTCAGGGCTGCACAAAGGAGAGAGTTACAGTGAACGGTGACAACCGAGAAATAATGTGTCAGAATCAAGGTGAACACAAACCACATGGTTCAGTGGGTTCAAACTCTGCAGTGATGAAGCCGTCTTAAATGACGTCGTCAGGCCTCAGCTGCTTCACTTCACCTTCACTCAGCTGTGTTTCACAAAGTCAGCTCACAGCCTGACATTTACATTCTCATGTTAGTTCTGCAGTTTTCGGTGACTTGGTTTTTCATCCGTTTGACTTACTCAGTATTTGGTGTATGCAAATAAAAGTTAGAATAGCTTTGTTAAAGCTGGGGTTGGTGTTCAGATTTAGATACACTCTTTGTTATACTGGTTAAAATGATCTTTATGTCCTGATGGTAATCAATACATGATGTGTTCTTAAAAAAGAATGAAAAGAAAACTGCTATCTACAGCCGGAGTAAACCTGGGAAAACACCAACCAATCACCGTTTTTTGGCTCCCCAAATTTTAAACCAATCAAATCCCGTCCTGCCATTCTGCCCTCCTCCTGCAGAGCGTACATTTCCCTGGCGTGCACTCCTCCGAGTCCCCGTCCCCTGCCTCTGCTTCCCTGACTCTACTGACTGCCACTCTCGCTCCACCTCGGGCCTGTCCCCTCTGACCCCATGAGGGGCTTTGCTCAGGACTGTAGTCCGGATCAGAGTCTGAAAAGCTCTCACCACGGGGGCTCTGACAAGCAGAAGAATTAATGACATTTACTAAGTCCTACAGAAATGTAGATGTATTGTAGCATCTGTCCGGACGCTGTAGTGATGACGAGCCGATTCGTGAACACGTTGATCTTTAATAACCGGTCACTGTCGGCCGTTACCACGCCAACCAACAAAGCAACAATCAATGTTTGAATGAATGAAGAACTTCTCCTCTTGTCTCTCCTCTCTCCCACTCACACACTCTACACCTCTCCTGATGCCTTCACTGACCGTCAACACTGTAGGAATTAAGAACATCTACACTGAACATGTTTAACAAACAGTAGAGCTGTTACAGTGTTATATATGTGTTATAACTTTTCTCCTGATATCGTGTCACCAGTACAACTGGATAATGCTAGCATGACAGTTGTGAGTGCTAACAGCAGCCATGTTTGTTTGTGTTTTTAACTTTCACTATGAGAATGTTTTGGTGAGGACCGGTTTTGAATCAGTCACGATCATATGGTCGCAAGTCAGCGGCGCTCGTGCATGTGAGCTGGGGGGGGGGGGGCGCGTCATTTCGGAGGAGCTCCGAGGGGAGGGGGGGAGGAGTTAGACAGAGTCCTGAGGAAATGCTACATCAGAATCAGAATCAGAATCAGCTTTATTCGCCACGTATGCTTGAACACACAAGGAATTTGACTTAAGTAAACTGTGCTCTCTTTGTACAAGGCATAGGAATAAGAATAAGAACTACAATACAAAATAAATAAAAAAATATAATAACAATAACCTTAGCTATAAATACAAAGAAACAACAAATAGGCTTGACTAATAAGTACAGGCAAAATTCAAATTCATGCTAGTTTTCCGAAATTACCAACCCCAGCTTTAAGTGAGATCTGTGTCCGGTCCATCTCCCATCCGTCACAGCACTGTATCTGATAGGTTTCTGCTCTGTTGCGTTCGAGCTGCGTCTCTGATCCAGCAGGTAGGAGTCCTCCAGATCAGATACACAAGACTTCTATTGTTGCCGGATGCCGGAGCACGACGCATCAATCTCAACAGAGCAGATGGAGCAGGACAGGAAGTCAGGTTTCACCAAAACAAAATGAAAACATCCGGTTAATTTTCAGAATAAAACACTCTGTGTTATCACCAGATCGTATTTCACTTAACTACAACAACAAACCAAAGTCATGATGAGCGGAGCCAGGCCTGGAGTCAACAGGTCAGAGGTTTTCAGAGGACCAGAAAGACAACATGGATGAGGAGAGGAGGAGGAGGAGGAGGAGAATCAGGGAAAACCTAGGTCTCGTGTTGACGGAGCAGAGAGCACGGAGCCAGACCGCAGCAAATCTGGAGGAAGTCTGAGGTGTTGAGTAACAGGCCTGGCTGGTTGTATTTACACACTTTGAACCAAAGCAAACAGTCATGAACTGAATGTTGTAGTCTTCAGCTCACATTCGAACCATACTTTGAAAATGTGGAGAGCTTACAACACAGCCTTTAAACTACAAAAACACATAATTAGGACACGTAGGAGCTAATATTTCCCTCCTCACATCACACTCTGTCTGTATCCGGGAACATGAGCATCAGATCGGTCGGTGTCACCTTCCTGTGCTCGATCAAACATCTGCTGGATTTGAAGCGTCTCAGTAATGACTGCGCTTTCTGTCTCCTCGCGATGATGATTTATAGAAAATGAGCATGTCTGCTATCATTTCATCTCCCTCACACTTCTGTTTTGCTATTCGCTCTGTAATGAATTATTGAGTGCCGTTCACAGAGGACTGCGCAGTCTGTGGCGGCAGCACAGAGGCCCCGGCTGTTTGTTTGCAAAAGTAATGGGTTGCTACCTGGGGTCTTATGTACACACTCTACCTGTATAATGGTCTCCTAACCACACAGGCCTGTATTAGCTGTGTGTAGATAGTGATTTGCAGCCTGTGAACCTGCGTGATTACAGGACGACTGCTCCTAAATTGGTTTTGCAGGACAACAGCAGAAGCATCGGGGTGCAGGCAGTCGACGCCGCGCATACACATGTACGGCACACATTTTACAGATAAGATCAGGCAGCAAAGTCTAGCCCAGAGACACAATGTTTACTACAAGATTAACCTGGCTGAAGCTTTAGAGGGATTAGTTCCTCTGTGTACCGACACAAACCTACAGTTTTCCAATCTTTATCAGAGTATGTTTGTGTGTGTGTCCGTGCTTTAGCTGAACCATGCTGTATCAGATCTCTGGTGCATGAAGATTTCAGTTCATGAACACTCTGCTGCGTTCGGGTGAAAAACAAGTAAATAGAGCAAAACAGTGTCGACATCCATCAAGTCAGAAACAAATTCAGCCAATTAGAGGGAAACTATGACATGAGGATCATCCCCTTTTTAGGCATTAAGCATGTTCCCTCCCACACATTGATTGAATGGACGTAATCAGTGGTCATCAGGGACAGAGATATGAGCGAGTAAGGGCAAACTGCACGCACAGGGAGGTTCAGACGCCTGTTATCAACCATTCAGCTGGTTGATGACTGATAGAATACAAAGAAGCTACCTTCCTCTCTTTATACACAGCGGTGTGTCCTGCCCCGCCTCCTGTCGTTCGTCTTTTCACTATGCGTCTGTTCTTTTTAGAACAATCATCAGCAGCAGCCTCTGAAAAGACGGAGATATGAATAAAAAATCATATCTCAATATTTTTTAGCTGAATGATGATATACCATTTATATCTGAAGTTATTGAACGCGATACAGAGCAGGACCACTGGACAGCTGGAGTCATGTGACCGAGGTTTCCCTGCAGTAATCACTGAATCAAGAATTCTCCTCCTCCTCTCCTCATCCATGTTGTCTTTCTGGTCCTCTGAAAACCTCTGACCTGTTGACTCCAGGCCTGGCTCCGCTCATCATGACTTTGGTTTGTTGTTGTAGTTAAGTGAAATACGATCTGGTGATAACACAGAGTGTTTTATTCTGAAAATTAACCAGATGTTTTTATTCTGACTTCCTGTCCCGCTCCATCTGCTCTGTTGAGATTGATGCATTGCAGGACTCCGACCTGCCGGATCAGAGACGCAGCCGGAACGCAACGGAGCGGATCCAGTGGAAGTTAACACATTCTAGATATATCTGGAAAACTTGCACCGCTTGTATTTAAAGCTGGGGTTTGTAGTCAGATTTAGATACACTTTACAGTGTGTGTGTGT
Organism: Notolabrus celidotus; assembly: GCF_009762535.1. Lineage (NCBI taxonomy): Eukaryota > Metazoa > Chordata > Actinopteri > Labriformes > Labridae > Notolabrus > Notolabrus celidotus. Next base: position 3,354,939 of record NC_048276.1, read on the forward strand.
GTGTGTGTGTGGGGGGGGTGCAGTCCTGAGGAAAATGCTACATTCAAATTCATGCTAGTTATCAACCCTAGCTTCAAGGCCACAATCCAGAACTGAGATAGTGCACATCCACAGCTACCTCTCAGAGTCAGTCTTCTTAAAGACTATAAATCTTAACATGAGACAGACACCTGAATCTCTCTCTCTCTCTCTCTCTCTTTCTGTCTCTCTCTTGCCCTCTCTCTCTCTCTCTCTCTCTCTCTCTCTATCTGTCTCTCTCTCTCTTTCGTCTCTCTCTCTCTTTCTGTCTCTCTCTCTCCTCTCCTCTCCCTCTCTCTCCTCTCTCTCTCTCCCTCTCTCTCTCTCTCCTCCTCCTCCTCCTCTCTCTTCTC
>NC_048276.1:3362478-3454238 GCF_009762535.1 Notolabrus celidotus
ACACTTTACTTGATTTAAGGAAATGACTTTTATTAATCTATCAGAAAACAGATCCATTGATAAAAGAAAGAAAGAAAGAATGAAAGGAAAGTAAGAAAGAAAGAATAAAGAAAGGATAAAGAAAGAATAAAGAAAGAATAAAGAAAGGATAAAGAAAGAATAAAGAAAGAAAGAAAGTAAGAAAGAAAGAATAAAGAAAGTAAGAAAGAAAGAAAGAATAAAGAAAGAAAGAATAAAGAAAGAGAGAAAGAATAAAGAAAGTAAGAAAGTAAGAAAGAAAGAAAGAATAAAGAAAGAAAGAAAGAAAGAAAGAAAAAAAGAAAGAGAGAATAAAGAAAGAAAGAAAGAATAAAGAAAGAAAGAAAGTAAGAAAGAAAGAATAAAGAAAGAAAGAAGGAAAGTAAGAAAAAAGGAAAGAAAGAAAAAAGAAAGAAAGAAAGAAAGAATAAAGAAAGAAAGAATAAAGAAAGAAAGAAAGAAAGAAAGAGAGAAAGACAGAAAGAAAGAAAAAAAGAAAGAAAGAATAAAGAAAGATAGAAAGAAAGAAAGAAAGAAAGAAAGAAAGAGAGAAAGACAGAAAGAAAGAAAAAAAGAAAGAAAGAATAAAGAAAGAAAGAAAGAAAGAATAAAGAGAGAAAGAAAGAAAGAAAAAAGGAAAGAAAGAAAGAAAGAAAGAATAAAGAAAGATAGAAAGAAAGAAAGAAAGAAAAGAAAAGAAGAAAAGAAAGAAAGAAAGAAAGAAAAAAGAAAGAAAGAAAGAAAGAAAGAAAGAAAGACAGAAAGAAAGAAAGAAAGATAAAGAAAGAAAGAAAGAAGAAGGACATAAATATAGAGATAAAGAAAGAAAGAAAAAAGAAAGAAAGAAAGAAAGAAAGAAAGAAAGAAAGAAAGAGAAGTTGTTGTTTTTAAGGGTGGGTTTCAGTTTTCAGACACTGTTTCTTTAAATCAGATATAAATCTTCCTCCTCAAACTCCATGCACACAATGAAACAGCTCCTTTAGAGCAGAGCTGTCTTCTCCTAAAGAACAACATGACTGAATATTAGTATATCCAGCTCACTATGAGAAGACATTATATCTCAACATGAGACAATTCAACTTTGTCATCTTATTTCAAGAACAAGATGGTCTTAAACCTAGAGAAGTGCTGCTAGCTGTCATTAAATGTTTAGATAATTACTCTTAAAGTGACAAATTTCGTGCTTGTGGATTGTACTTTCGTTCTCTGTGTGTCTGTAACTTTGTGTTTCTGCTTGAAAAAGAGATTTTTGATCTTAATGGGACCAACCTGGTTAAATAAAGAAGAGCCTTTAGCAAGTTACAGTGACAAGGACAAACTTCCTTTAACAGGCAGAAACCTCCAGCAGGACCAGACTCATGTTAGACACACATCTGCTGAGACCGTGTTGGAGAGAGGGATAGAGGGAGAAGCAGAGAGAGATGATAGAGGTGAGATGGATAGTATAGTAGTTTGGATTATTCTGGATATCTGTGCACTCTGGAAAAGTCTGTAGAGTTAGCTTTAATCCTACTTTTATAATCTGATGTCAGAAGTTTCTTGATGAACAACATAACCAGCTGTCTAACATCCTGGTAGAAAACATACTCTTACCAGTAATGTCTTGCTTCTTACAGCCAACTCCCATTTAATGCAGAGTGATAACTACTCATTCAACTCCATCACTCAAAACAAATGGAACAAAAGGAAAAGTATCTCCAGTGTGAAGCTGCATTTCGAGGAGGAACGATCTGCCCTCACAGAGCTACACTGCCGCTCCTGAAACAGGAAGTTGCAGTGCTTGAAAGCTGATAGAATTTGAAGTGTCAGGGGAAAACTCAGTGGAGGTTTAACACCACGAGCCTGAAAATGAAATAAATCTGTGCGTTTGGAGTTTCTCATTCCTGCCTGAGGCTAGCGGCTCAAGGCTACACGAGAAGCTGCCGGCACAACACCTGCATCCATCCTCCACCCTAACCGGACCGCTGGAGGTCTCGTTGCTGTGAATGTGTGAGTGTCATGTTTTTGATGGAAACACGGGATGATATGAAAAGAAACATGTTCAAAGATAAATCATCACTTTCACTGCTTCACGCTGAAAACAGCCTTGGTGGATCCCATGAGTTATCAGGAATACACTTGACTTCGGCACGAGCAGCAACAGCTCTAAACCCAGATCATACTGCAGTGAATAACTCAGAGTGAGGCTCTGACACAAGGTCATCTGTTTCTAATCCCTCGCCTGGTTATTAAGGAGATACTTCTTGGTTTACTCATGGATGTAAGTGAGCTAGCTTTGGATTGTTTACTTTAGGTGCATTTCCACCTAGAGTTCCGGGGTCTTTTAGGCCCCAGAACTACTTTACCTGGATCTAAAAGGTTCCTGTGCCCCCATTGTTGTCTGCGTTTTGTGCAAATCAGACCAGTGACGTATGGAGGAAATAAAAAGTAAATGCACTACACCACCAGACCAGTAGAGGGCAGTAACACAAAGAGGAATGCCATTCATCACAGATGAAACCATAGAAGCAGACGGACAGGCAGGTATCATTATGATCGACACAACAGTTAGCCTGTTAGCATGAAGAGACTCAGCTGGTCTGTTTTAGATGGTGCTATATTTCATCACAGATGGATTCACTGAATCAACACGTGAGAGGAGATAAGCGCGAGTAGCAAAAACGTTTCAACACAGCTTTAAAAATCCTTTGACACTACACCACCAGACCTGTAGAGGGCAGTAAAACAAAGATGAATGCCATTCATCACAGATGAAAAAAAACAATGACTGTTAATGTTTTTTTGAAAAATTTGAAAAAAGTAAAATGTGAAAAAAAAATAAAAAAAAAATATTAAAAAAAAAATAATTGAAAAAAAAATTTGAAAAAAATGTTTGAAATTTTGTTTTGAAAAAAAATTGAAAAAAAAAAAAAAAATTGAAAAAAAAAAATTTGAAAAAAATGTTTTGAAAAAAAAGTTCTGACAAAAAAAAATTGACAAAAAAGTTGACCCGGAGCTTGACGAAAATTAATTTTCCTAAAATTTGAAATTGTGTTCCAAAAGCAGAAAAACATGAAAAAAGTGAAAATTTTGCGCCTGCGGTTAAAAACATGTAAAAAGCAATGAATGAATCAACACGTGAGAGGAGATAAGCGCGAGTAGCAAAGACGTTTCAACACGGCTTTAAAATCCTTTAGAACTCAAAAAGCCGTGGCAGAGATCGGCCGGTGTTTTGGTTTAAACAGCGACCCTGTTAACTGGAGACTCGCAGCCGGATGCATCCCTCATAAACGTCTTTAGACCATCATTAAATATCTGATGAGGATATTTTGAAATCTTAATAAAAACTAAACTAGTTTGCATTCCCAGGAACTCCCTCTGTGTTTCAACAGCTGTGTAAACTCCACAAACACTGACACGTTCAGCTGAAGGTCTCCAGTTTACAGGGTCACTTTTAAAACCGGAACACCGGGAGGAGAGACGCATTCACGGTGGGCTGAGAGAAGACTACTGTTACAAGCTGCTAAATCAAGAGAATCACAGCTTCTTCTTTTGAAAAGTACACACACATACAAAAAAGATAGAACAAATAAAAACTAATGAAAGAAAGAGAAATCAAGAGAATCACAGATGTGTGTGATGTTATTGTGGACGGAGGGAGGAATAAAAACACTGCGGTTAATCTACCAATCAGAGACGTTCAGCATTGCAGGCCCCGCCCCCCGAAAGACCTTTGAAAAGTACCCCCTAGCAGGGGCTTTTTAGAGGGGGAGATTATCTACCCCTGAACTAAGTTTAGACCCTGGGTCCACCGGTCGCCTTTTGTGTTTCTGTTTCTGAAGGTGTCACCGGTGCAGAGATTCATCCCTGTCTCCTACTGTAACCTTCCCTCTCAGGATGAGATTGTCAGCCTGTGTATTTGCATGTGTCCGTCTGCAGCCCAGACTAAATAACAGAGCAGAGATTGTGTCTGTGTTGTTCCAGGTCTGTCTACTTGCATTTGCTGCCCCTGTAGTTCATGTTCCTGCTTGCATCTGAGCTTGTATGCATTAATGTGTGCTTTCAGGCGAGTCAGATCCCAACGACCTCAGAAAGAGGAGCAGTCACACTCAGATATTAAAATCAAAACACTTTACAGTGCTGTCCAAACATTCTGGAGAAGAGGCAGGACATTTGGGAAGACACACACACACACACACACACACACCCTAATGCTTACGGTAAGACAGAAATCCATTACCAGCGCTGAGTCCAGAGAGAGTGTGAGTGATGTGGTTTGAGTGGGTGGGGTGCTAATGTGAATAGATGCCTCTCATATACTGGATGCAGCTACCAGCCCTGCTGAAGTGATGACTTTGTGCATCCACGCTGAGCGGAGGACTTCCTGTGATCAACTTGGTTACGGTGTGATGGATGCAGTCAGTGTGGCTTCATTTCGGGGCGGCGCAGCGCTGGAAGCCTCTGCGGCAGGTTGTGATGACTTTGAATTTAGTTGAGAACAACTTTGAAGCAGACAGTCAGTCAGACGGACGGACGGATTGGACGGACTGCAGATGCTCATTTTCTCTCACCTGAAATGTGTCACGTCTGGAACACTTGGTCTAGTGTTATCTCTTCGTCTTGTTGTTAAACTTTGAGTCACTCTTACACGGTTTTATTGACCTTAACTCCTGCTAGCACAGCTATTGTTAGCTTTCTCACCACAGCTGAGCCAAAGTGTTGTGAGAGCTGAGTCATGCAGCTATCAAAGCTAAGATCTGTTCCTTTTACAGGAGGATTAAACACGGTGTTAGTCTTGTGGGATGATGAGAATCTTTGGAGGTTTTCCACGAGTCAAACTTTGGTTGTTCCCATGAAAATGGAGAATTGGCTTGTCAGAACTTTGAATTCCTAACAGCCTATAATTTACTGAATATAGACATTTGGTTCGCCATTATCCCGTACTTACACCACGATCTGTGAGAAAACTCAATTTTAAGAGTCAATTTACTCCCAAGAACTGTCACCAATGAATAAGTTCCAGTTAAACTGTCTTTTTAACACTCTGAATAAATGTTCCGTCTATTGATCACACCATCAATGAGCCCACATCCTACTTGCGATTTTGGAATGACTCCCCACTATCATCTCCCTCTCTCTCTTCATCTCCCTCTATCCCTCTTTCCAGAGCCAACACGGTCTCAGCAGATGTGTGTCTAACATGAGTCTGGTCCTGCTGGAGGTTTCTGCCTGTTAAAGGAAGTTTGTCCTTGCCACTGTAACTTGCTAAATGCTGCAAAGTGCTCTGCTCATGGTGGATTAAGATGAGATCAGACATCCTTCTTCCATTCCTAGCTTATAGTTAGAGCTGGATCAGGCTTGGACCAGGTCTTGGTTATGCTGCTATAGGCTTAGACTGACACACTGGGATCCCTCTCTCTCCTCTCTCTGCCTGTCTCTCACTTTAACTCTTCCTGTCCCATTAAAGTTACTAACCATAGACCTTTCTGGAGTCCCTGAGCTCCCTTGTCTCGTAGGTTCCTCTGGATCTCTGCAATAGATTCATTTTTTGGGTCTGTCATTCATCCTTTCTTTCTTTCTTTCTTTCTTTCTTTCTTTCTTTCTTTCATTCCTTCTTTCTTTCTCTCTTTCTTTCTTTTTTCCCTTTTCCTTTCATTCCTTCTTTCCATGTTTCTTCATCCTTTATGTCTCCTTTTCTTATCCCTTCCTTTCCTTCTGTCATTCCTTCACCATTTATTCTACTCTTTTTCTTTCTTCTCGTCTCCCTCACTTTTCTTAGACCTTTCTGGAGTCCCTGAGCTCCCTTGTCTCGTAGGTTCCTCTGGATCTCTGCTGCTGTGGACGTGCCAGACTCCAGCTGCTACAACTACTACTATCCGTCTCCCCACTATCATCTCTCTCTCTCTCTTCATCTCCCTCTATCCCTCTCTCCAACACGGTCTCAGCAGATGTGTGTCTAACATGAGTCTGGTCCTGCTGGAGGTTTCTGCCTGTCCAGGAGGCAGACATCCTCTCTACTTCTAAGAGTAGGCTTCAAACTTTCCATTTTGATAAAGCTTATAGTTAGAGCTGGATCAGGCTTGGACTTGAACTTAGTTATGCTTCTTTAGGCTCAGACTGACACACTGGGATCCTTTCTTTCCCTCTCTCTCCTCTCTCTGCCTGTCTCTTCCTTTAACTCTTCCTGTCCCATTAAAGTTACTAACCAAAGACCTTTCTGGAGTCCCTAAGCTCCCTTGTCTCTACAACTACTACTATTCGTCTCACCACTATCATCTCTCTCTCTCTCTTCATCTCCCTCTATCCCTCTCTCCAACACGGTCTCAGCAGATGTGTGTCTAACATGAGTCTGGTCCTGCTGGAGGTTTCTGCCTGTTAAAGGAAGTTTGTCCTTGCCACTGTAACTTGCTAAATGCTGCAAAGTGCTCTGCTCATGGTGGATTAAGATGAGATCAGACTGAGTCCTGTCTGTAAGATGGGACCGGATCTTATCCTGTCCCAACATAGAGTACAGTCTAGATCTGCTCTGTTTGGAATGAGTCCTCAGAACTAACATTTGTTGGGATTTGGGTGCTATAGAAAGAAAAATGTATTGATTGAGGAGCCCCAAAGGAATCCTGGATCAGAATGGATGTCCAAATAAAGTTAAAGATCAAGGAAGATTAAGTAAAAGTATCAACACAACCACAAGTTGTCCCTCGTTAGCCACTTGGACAAGCCTTCTTTTAAGAGCTGCTGGTTGCAAATAGTCCTCTGCAATCTGAAAGACTCCCCACTGCAGAACTGAGTCACAAGCATTATTCAAAGACACCTCAGCAAGTTGAGGAAAGAATTACTCACTCTCCTCAGAGCCCCAAGTTTCTATTTTCTCAGTTCACACACACTTCTGTCCAAACTGACCTTTATAGTCTCTATTTCACCCTGAAGTTCCCTGCATGCATCACCAGCAATATATGAATCATAAATTGCAAGGTCACGTGTGATGAGCGATGGGATCTAATCTGGTATTATCAAGTGATATTTCCACTCCATGGACCTGCTTTCACTGCGGCTCTGCACGCTCATGGCTCATCAGATAAGGCAGCGCTCTGACAGGGAAGCTATTGGCTGGCAGTGTCTCTGGAGACTCCTACACTCGTCACACAGGCTGGAAAAAAAAGAGGCACACACACACATTTATGCAGGCGCAGGGATGAAAACACACACATACATGAGGATTCACATCTACAATGCAGAGAGACAGAAATGCAGGCGGTGTGGACACAAACTGACAGTCACGCAGTGTTGTGTAATTAGCATACGACAACACTTTGTCTTTTATTTACTCTATTGTTTATTTCTGCGCCGCAGGCGGAGGGTAGAGCCAGTTTAACATTTTTAGTTTGTCACCTCTCTGTACATCAGATTGGTCACTGGACGCATCAAAATATGAAGCTGTAAATTCTCCTCTAGAGTAAATTATAGGGGCTTGTTGCTTTGAAGGACAATAAGCATCTATATATTAATACTTTTTCAAACTTTTCCCAATCTCCATCTTTTCCCAAAACCTAGCCAAGAAGTTTTGGTCCCTGCAAACTAGGAATGATTAACAGTGTGAACCCATTGGCTGTGTATAAGTATGGACGGTGTGCCTCCATTTCCTCCAAGTGTAGAAAAGTGAAGCCAAACTGATATCATGCCTCTTCCACTAACCAAAACACTTATTTCCCTTGCCAATAAAACATCAAAGACCCCACAGGTCAGCACAGTCCATGCAGAACAGATTCTTGTGTGGATCTGAAGTAGACACTTAAAGGTGACATATCACGCTTTTTTTCATCAACATATATTGGTCTAAGAGGTCCCCAAAACATGTCTTTAAAGTTTATGCTAAAAAAAACCACTTTGAAATCAGATTTTGGTCTGCCTGAAAAACCCTCTTCTTCAGTCCTCCTCAGAACAGTCTGTTTTCTCTCTGACCACGCCCCCTCAGGAAGTGGATGTGCCTCGGCTCTCCGGCACGTTGATCTAATGTTTACATGTTGGCTGAATATACACGGCTGCTCAGAGATCACGTTACTTCAACCCTCTGAATCTGATCCTGACGGAGAGGCGCCTGCAGCAGGACCTTTCTGAAGGATTGGTCACAGATTTAGTGTTTCTTGTTGTTTTATTTGTCAGTATGTCGACGTGTGTCTTGGTACACAGCTACGAACATGTAGCTATGTGGCTATGCTAACTAGCGCTAGCACTTATCCATGACAAATAAAAATCATCCACTAGATCTTCAAATCTGCAGACGTGGGGAGTAAAACTGATCTCTGCCAGAAAGGCAGCAGGACCTTTCTGAACCATTGGTCACAGATTCTGTGTTTCTTGTTGTTTTATTTGTCAGTATGTAGACGTGTGTCTTGGTACACAGCTACAGCTACGACATGTAGCTATGTAGCTATGCTAACTAGCGCTAGCACTTATCCATGATAAATAAAAATCATCCACTATATCTTCAAATCTGCAGACTTGGGGAGTAAAACCGACCTTTGTGTTTATTAAGACAGCCTACAACTAGCATGCCTCCCTCCTAAGCTCCTTGTTAGCACACATGTGTGCAGGGAATGAAAAACGGAGGAGGGGTTGAGTTGTATTTTATACAGTCTATGGGCTGAACAAGCTCCGAGCTCTGACTCCGTGACAGACCGGATATTGTTGTTACGTAACAAAAACATGGAAGTCTGAAACGGCTCGTTTCACACACATTTACAGAAAGGTGGAGAAATCAGAACAGGGGCAGAATGGATTCTTTTCATTCTCGGGGGGTTTGTAGACAGGGACACATATTTCAGGTAGAGAACCATTAAAAAGTCAATTTTGCATGATATGTCACCTTTAAGTGCTATGCTGTTCCTTCTTGAGGCTGCAGGATAAGTAGCTTTTATTTTTGTTAGGTGTCTCTGCAGCAGCCTTTAAGATAACTGTGATAGCTTCATATTTGAGTGTATCACAAAATGCATTATGGCCCGAAAGTTAAAACTATTGAAGTTATCATGGATGCCTCCCCTCCCTTTATTTTTTTTTCTGACTTGTGCTTACAATTAGGATTATTTATTATCATATATATTTTCAGCATTTGTTTGATATGTAGATATGCATTGCTGTCATTGTATGTGATATTTCTTTTGTAATTATATAATTAATCCTATTTAAAGATGTCATTGTTGCTTGACATGCATTGTAACTGAACGTGCGCCCAAGACCCAAATTTTTGTGACATGGGGGGTGTTATGATTGTCACTAGGACTGGACCCAAATGCAGAACTCAGGCAAGCTGGATTGTGAAAATACAAGTGTTTTATTTAGAGTGAACTCCGTGGTAATGGCGCCGTGGGTAACGAGTGGAGCAGTCCCTCTTTCCAGTGTCCTTCCACAGAGGGTAACTGGAGCTCAGGCAAAGGCAGGCAGGTTCAGCAGCAGACAGGGAAGCGATCAGCACGAGTGCGGGAAGCATGCACGGCAAACTCTGAATCAAGATTAAAACACACAAGGACGTCAGCTTGACACACACAAAGACAAGCAAAACAAAAAAATGCTTGAGGAGCCACGAACTCAGACTACCACGGAAAACTGAAGTACGATCTGGCAACGAGTAGGAGAGAATCCGGAGTCTTTATAGGAGAGGGTTGATTATTGAGTGGCTTCACCTGGTGCTGCCTGCAGAATGGAAACCCCGCCCACATTCACCCACAAGACACAAACAAGGGGAAGAGACACAGGAGGAGGAGCAACAGACAGGGAAACGACAAAACACACACACAAAGAGGGAGAGGGGAGGGCTGCCATGATGAGGATCATGACAGGGGGTTCCCTTTAAAAGCCACTCCAGTCTGTCATCATCAAACAAGGTTGAGCTCGACTACATTGAACAGTGAAGCCGGTTATGCTAAAGGGGGCGGAGCTAACTTGTGACAGACAAAGGTTTCCACAACTGATCAGATAATCCTCCTCCCTCTCTGTCCTCACAGTGAGCTTCTGTTTAATCCTGATCCCATACAAACAGGTAGAGTCACAGAGTTCAGGGAAGCTGCTCAGAGATACAACCAATGTGTCTGATGTATTCCAGATGAAGGAACCTCCACCGGTCCGTTTGTCACATCATATGTCACTGGAGAATCTGATCTAATTTTTCAACTCTTGCAAATTCATTGCCGCTTCCTGATCAGAATTCACGTCTACTCCCGTCTTTACATTGACTTTATATCAAAGTTCAACGACCTCTACTCTGCTAATCTGGTACAGAACGCTGCAGGAACCTGCATATGTCAGCTATCAATGACGACATAACATCACCTCTATTACACATGAAGTAATGGTTAAAAAAACCCTAAACCTTTGTGAAGAATGAACAAAATGACACAAGGTATGTTGGAGCTCTAAAGGTTTTGGCTTCACATTGAGGAGCTTTTTCGTTGTCCATATTTTTAGACAGTAAATGTGTAAATCTGGTTAGTTGCTGTCGCACATCCTACAGTAATTAATTAATGACAAACAGATGCTTAAGTGGAACCAAAAGTGACATATTTGAGGTGTTTGCCAAGCTGGAAAAGAGAATGTGTTTGCTTATGAATCTATTGGTTCTTCTTGTCAAAGAGTCACCGTTTGGTCGTCACTGTTGGTGTATGAACTGATGAATTTGGCCCTCTCTCTGTTTGAGGTGATGCAGTTTATATAAATATGGGCAATCACATATTTCAGTTTAAGATTTATCCATTTCCCCCAGTATTAAACATATTTGATAAAGTTCAAGTTACTGAGTCATACTTAAAGAAATGTCACGCTCATAAAGTGAAAGTGTGATAGTTTAATATGGTTGGTTCTGAAGCTTAGAATAAACTGGAACCCTGCATGTGGCATAAAGTCATAACACAAAGAACTGTGCGACTCCCACGGAGCTGTTTGGAAATGGCAATTGTCAGGTAACCAGAGTAACATGACCTTTACGGCTGTGACTTCTTATCTGAAACGCCTGGATTCGAAGCTGAGAGAGCCATCAATTTTTTAAAAGTACAACTTCATGTATACGGCGCCCTCAAGGGCTGCTGGGGGATTTCAAACCCCTTTGGTTCTCCTGTCAGGGACTGCAGCACATAATCAGGGATCATTGTGAGAAAGAGAAGATGAAAAGAGCAAATGATGACCCTTGTTTTTACCAGTGTTCGTTTTATGAAACCCTGAAAGCATCGTAAAGAAAGTCTTCAGTGCAGAACCTCTCAGAGACGTGACCTTGAGGTATTTTTGCCTGGAAATGATTTTCCACAGAAGCTTTCAGGGTGGGGGCCTTTGAAGTAGTGATTGTTCTGGCTGTAACGTGCTGGGTGCCTTTTGTACATTATGATTCTGATGCTGATGGCTGCAGGAAATGTCCGGACCCAAATGGAATTCTCTGTGGAAATGAATTTATGTGTGTCTCTGCCTGCCCCTGGGTTCTTGAACTGCACATCATACAGGGAAAGAGATATATATACCACGGGTATTTCATCCTGATTTTGTAGCACCCGGCCCCCGGGACCAGAGAAGAAAGGATACCGCCTAGTGCGTAAATAAGCACACTGTTGAAACAGACGCAGGAAGAACTTCAGCTTATCTGAATAACAGCTTTAGAGATTATAAAAGCTCCAGTGGGGAACTCTCAGTTTGTGTTGATTTTGGCGCCCCCTGTGGACAGAGCAGTCTTTGCCAACTTTGTTCCGTATGTAACGAAGTTAGGTCTGAGAGGGAACTTTGATTTGATTGGAGAAAATGACTAACAACGCCACCTTTGGACTCTCATCCAAAGAATATTAAATAGATAGCCTAATTATTATTATTATTTTTTACAATATATCTATTGATGTTTTACAATTATGGCAGAGTTACAAACAGATAAGCACACTTAACTGGTGTTGTACATGTAGCAACTGAAAAGGACAAATAAATAACTAAATAGATAAGGAAGAACAAAAAAACAAATGAAGTCAGGAGTATTTTGCACATACAACAATGAGATAATAACTATGAGAAGAAAGAGAAAAATAAATGAAAATACATTAAGAATGTAGATAGCCTAATTTTACTCAACCTTTAAAACAGAGGGTTTCCACTTTAAGAAAACACAGGTACTTTTCACAAATGAATATGCAGGCATGATTTACAAATATAAATATAAGTTACATTTTTTTCTTGGCAGAAATTAGTTCAAACATAATTCCTTATTTTAATGAGCAATAAATAGACTTTAAAGGTGACATATCACGCTTTTTTCATCAACATATATTGGTCTAAGAGGTCCCCAAAACATGTCTTTAAAGTTTATGCTCAAAAAAACACTTTGAAATCAGATTTTGGTCTGCCTGAAAAACCCTCTTCTTCAGCCCTCCTCAGAACAGTCTGTTTTCTCTCTGACCACGCCCCCTCAGGAAGTGGATGTGGCCTCGGCTGTCCAGCACGTTGATCTAATGTTTACATGTTGGCTGAATATACACGGCTGCTCAGAGATCCCGTTACTTCAACCCTCTGAATCTGATCCAGAATCTGATCCTGACAGAGAGGCGCCTGCAGCAGGACCTTTCTGAACCATTGGTCACAGATTTAGTGTTTCTTGTTGTTTTATTTATCAGTATGTCGACGTGTGTCTTGGTACACAGCTACGAACATGTAGCTATGTGGCTATGCTAACTAGCGCTAGCACTTATCCATGATAAATAAAAATCATCCACTAGATCTTCAAATCTGCAGACGTGGGGAGTAAAACCGACCTTTGTGTTTATTAAGACAGCCTACAACTAGCATGCCTCCCTCCTAAGCTCCTTGTTAGCACACATGTGTGCATGTATTATTTTATACAGTCTATGGGCTGAACAAGCTCTGAGCTCTGACTCTGTTACAGACCGGATATTGTTGTTACGTAACAAAAACACGGAAGTCTGAAACGGCTTGTTTCACACACATTTACAGAAAGGTGTAGAAATCAGAACAGGGGCAGAATGGATTCTTTTCATTCTCGGGGGGTTTGTAGACAGGGACACATATTTCAGGCAGAGAACCATTAAAAAGTCCATTTAGCATGATATGTCACCTTTAACAACATACTCTGAGACACACTTAGCATACTCACATAATCAACATTACTGAGCAGCACTACTGAATATGCTGCCTTATCAAATTGAACCTGGCAAAGACAATAAACGTGGCAAAACCAACTTTAATCATGCCTTTAACTTAAAGCACCAAATAAACAGACTTTAACTAAAGATAGACAACCTAAACGTAGACTTTAATTCAGGGCAAAAGAAAACACTGTTTTAACTTTAAACAAAGGTGGAATGTGCAAAATATCAGTCTTTTAGACGACCTTTATTTTGAAGGACCCAAAGTTTGGCACGCAGGAGTCATGAGCCAATTATGCTAATTAATACTCCTCACTGTTCAGAGTGATGCAGCTGGTCAGAGAAGAAGTCTCATCTCATCCTCCTAATTCATGTTCCTGTGCGTCCATAAGACTGTAAGTAGTTATCACATCAGTTTTCAGTCATGTATTTGGTTTAGTAGTTAATGTAACCACTAATGTGAATTGTGTTGTCTATATAGCCTCTATGGTGATTTATATGGATTTCTGTTAGTTACACAAACTATCATATCACACCTATCATTCACAGTTAATGATCTCTGTCAGAGGTGCTTTAAGTTGATCAAAAAACTGAATTTAGACAACAACTAATGCAAGCACTTCAAAATGAAGGGTGCATCCTACACTGCCTTGTTCATACAGTTTAGTTTCTTTATTATTCATTGTGTCATGCACTGAAAAGGTGCCCAGCTCATATGGACTTACAAGACACTACAAAAACAACAAAATAGGAGCAACAACATAAGAGGAGAAAGAAAAAAAGAAGAGAGCAGTTAAAATACTGCACATGTCCAGCAATGACCTAAAGTAATTAAAAAGCACAGAGATACACTTCAGACATTTGACAGTGACAACAACTAAATCAGACATAGAGTGAGCTCCCAGCTGCTGAACAGCATTTAACACAAACTGAGCAAACTGAAACACTTTGTGTTTAAACAGGAACTGAAGTCTATCTTCATCAGACATGCAAAACAAATCAGGACAGTTTTCTGATATTTTGTTGAAAAAGGAAGGCACCTGAGATCATGATATGAAGGACAGAAGAATAAAAAGTGCATTTCATTTTCAACTTCCTCCAGATCACACAAGGAACACTTTCTCTCCTCCTCTGGAACAGAGTGGAAGCGAACCTGTCTCTAATGCCAGAGGAAGGATGCCACATCTCAGCTGAGCACAGACAGACCTCTGAGCTCTGGTTAGGTGAAGAGTGACATGAAGCTCTGGCTGATCATTTTTTTTGAACAGACAATATGTTACAATGTTACAATGTCATTTAGCAGACGCTTTTCTCCAAAGCGACGTACATACGAGAACAAGAACAACACAAGCAAAAATCTAGACAAGAGGAAACAAGATCAGTAAGAGGAACAAAGTGATTCAAGTCCATTTGGGTGCAGGTACTGCCAAGCAGTGTAAAGGCAATGCACAAAAATAAGTAAGGAACATCTACAATGAAGCAACCAAACCATTTAAGACCTTCCATTATCATCATCAACAATTAACATCACCACAATAATGACCAAAGTACCAAGTGCTGGGTCACTCCAGACCTGAACACAGATTCCCAGTGTAGAGCAGGACAGTGTGAGTCAACTGTAGCTGGAAGACATGATCTGCCACTGGGGACAACAGTGGAGAACAGTCTAGCTAAGTGCATAGTGCTTCCTAAAGAGCTGGGTCTTTAGCTGTCTTTGGAAAGTAGAGAGGGACTCTGCAGATCGAATGGAGTTGGCCATTTCATTCCACCATTTAGGGACAACAGAAGAGAAGAGTCCAGCTAGTGATTTTGAGGCCTTGTGTGCTGGAAGCACTAGGCGCTTTTCAGAGGCTGAGCGTAGCGGGCGAGAAGGGCAGTAGACCTGGATGAGGGGTTCCAGGTAAACTGGAGCGGTTTTGGTTCCTGCTTTGTAAGTCATGATTAGAGTTTTGTATCTGATGCGAGCTGCAACTGGAAGCCAGTGTAGCGAAATGAGCAGGGGGGTGACATGAGCTGTCTTAGGCTGGTTGAAGACCAGACGTGCTGCTGCTGGGTTCTGGATCATTTGCAGAGGTTTAACTGTGCATGCAGGGAGGCCTGCCAGTAGAGAGTTGCAGTCGTCAATGCGTGACATTACAAGAGCTTGAACCAGGAGCTGTGCTGCGTGTTCTGTCAGATAGGGTCTGATCCTCTTGATGCTATAGAGGGAAAAACGGCAGGACCGAGCAATCGAGGCAACATGAACCTTCTTAGTTTGGGCTTACACAGGACTTCTTCTAACCATTTGTGTTTTTAGGTGTCAAATAGTTTTGTTTTAATCTGACTCATACATACAAGTCTTTAGCAGACAGCCCTTACACATGTTGAGATTTCAGCAGCCATTTTTCAAACTGGCCTACTCTCTCTCTCTCTCTGACAGTAATGCGTTCTTGATTGACCACAGAAGTTTGAAGCCATTAAAGTTTTCATGATACAGTTCAGTCTAATACCGACATTTTAAGACTCAATTAAGCTCTTAAGAAAGTCTTTCTCAAAACAAACACACACATACCATCAAACGATGATATAACTGCCAGCTCCTTCTTTATTTATCAGGATGAGAAAGCCTCTTCAGCTCTTATTAATTCAGTGAACTGCTGTGACCTGCGGTTCTTTTCAACGATCGATTGAAAAACGCTCTGCGAGGAAGGAGAGCGGGAGAGAACGACATCCAGAAATTGAACTTGAGAGTGGATATTGGATTGGATGGGCCTGTAAAAAGCAGAGCAGTACTTCATCCTAAAACATACAGAAGTAATGAGTACATTTTAAAAGAAAGATGGGGGGCGATTATTCGCTCTGACTGCGCTCATATTTTTCCATTTTCAACGTATTTCATCACGTGGAATTTCAGCTCACATAACGAGCCACTTAATTCACTCCTTTCCTTGTGAACAGTGAACATGATGGACTGTTTGCTTTAAGCCTTTCCCTCTGTGTCTTTGGGAACTTTTGTAGTTCTAATTAAAGCCTCAGTCCTCACCTCTGTGTTTGGTGACAGAGTGACGTCTGCCAAACAAAAAAAAGTTGGTCCAACTTCTGAATTCTGAATTCCATGTGAACCTGATTTGCATAAAAGCCGATAATTACACAAGCCTGCCGCCGCCGCCGCCACCAACAGACAAACTCATTTGCATGTAAGTACATGGATGCATAAGTAGAGGCAGTCTGCATGAAATGAAAGAGTGACAAGCACACAACAGGATGTGATGAATGTTAGCCTACAGTGTGATTCTGAAGCGCCAGGAACAGACATGATTGAGACATTTTGTGCAATCGCCTCGTCATCTCCTGCAAAGTGCTTCAGTGTACCTTCTGGCAGAGCATGATGAAGGGTGTTTATAAAAGGACAGTAAAAACATGTCCTCTGTCACTTTGAGCTGCATGTTGCATGATGTTTACTGCCCCTCACTGTAAATAAACCCTCTTAAAAAGCTCTTTTCTAAAGCTTTCCACCAGATTGTCGTGCACTGAGTTGAAAGAGACCTCAGAATCCGTCCCCTGGAGGCCGTCAGGCTCGTTACATAAATCAATGATCCTATAAATATTGATCTGACGTCATGTACTTTCAGCTCTTGAAAGGAAAATGACTACTGCCACCTTGTTATAGAACTCTTATCAGGTGTCATGGGAGGCGTTTTGCCCGGGCACAGACAGAGAGAGATCTCTATGAAACCTGTCGTCCCTCTCTGTGAAGGAGCGGGAGTGCACTGACGAAATGTTCAGGTACAACACAAGAGCAGGATGTGCTTAAAGGTGTGAAAAGCTGCAATGTATGTAAACTATACCTGACATATTCATTGTACGTGTGAATAGCAATCCTAAAAACCTATTTCCCGTCCCTTCAGGAGGAGCTTTTGTAGCTGAAACTTATCGCCTTAAAGAAATAACGTGGCTACAGTTTGACATTCAGCTAGAACTGAGTGAGTCTGCTGTGATAACAGACACAGTGTTTATCAGAACAGGATATCATCAGTTATATAAAGGAGTCAAATCATTTCAAAACATCACAAGGGAAATAGACTTTTCACTTTCAGTGTGATAAAGATCATTTAGAGAGGTTGTCATTTTATTTATAGGCGCCTTTCTGGACTCTCTAAAACTAAAACAACACTCAACAATAAATAAATACAACAGAATAACACAATACTAATACAATGAAAGGGGAGGGGAAGTCATTCAAGTCCCATAGAGACAAATTAAAGCGAGCATGCTTTGTGGAAAAGGTGACTTTTGATGCAGGATTTGAAGGTGGTGGGAGAGGTGGACTTTTGTAAGTCCTGGGGGAGAGAGTTCCAGAGGCAGGTGGCTGAGTGGCTGAAGGCTCTTGACCCCATGAGAGGGTGAGATGGGTGGAAGAGGAGGACCTGAGACTACAGTAGGGTGGGTATTTTGGTATGGAGGAGCTCAATGAGGTCCTGAGGAGCTCGGTTGTTGTTGGCCTTGAAAGTGTTGAACAGAATCTTAAAGATGATGCTGTGTTTGATGGGAAGCCAGTGGAGCTGCTGCAGGACGGGTGTGATGTGCATGGTGCATGGAGGGGGTTCTGGTGATGATGCAGGCAGTGGAATTTTGAACCAGTTGAAGTTTCTGGATGGATTTGTTTGGTAAACCAAGAAGAAGGGAGTTGCAGTAGTCTAGGCGGGAGGTGACCTGCGTGTGAACCAGAATGGCAGCACTGTTGTAACAGATGTAGATGTTACAGAGATGGAAGTATGCTGACCGAGTGACATTATTGATGTAGGACTGGAATGACAGTGGACTGTCGAGGATGACATGAGTAAGAGCAGATCACGTCTTTTCCTTCTTATCATGTCAACCTGACATGTGTCACACGTAGAGGTCACTCCAAAGGAATACACATCTCTCTCTGCACAGACAGTTAGCTGAACTACTCTTCTAAAGAAGTCAACATTTTATACAGCCAGAAACAAACTATTTTGATGAATTGCCATGAAGCTCCTCACCGCTGTCTATCAGTACAACACAGCTGTTTTTAGCATATCAGTGATTACTGTAAGCTACCTGCTCAGCACCAAGAGCCAGAAGAATCTTAGTGAACAACTAGCCTGAGGATGAAGTGGAAGATTAAACAGCAAAAGTTGGATCATAGTGTTGCAAAAAGATGGGTGATATGCCAGCACCACAAAAGTGAAGCAATTGAGGATCATTTGGACCAATAATTGGTTACCATGAGCACTGAGCCAAGCCACGCCCCCAAATCAGACCACGCCCCCACATTTTGCCCTAAATCTCAGTTAATATCGTCAAATGTGTTGCCCTGTGTCACAGAAAAATAATCTTACTGACACAACACACAAGAGGATGATTTGGACCAGTGATTGGTTAAGATGAGCTGAGTCCGACCACGCCCCCAAATTAGACCACACCCCCAAATTGTGCCCAAAATCTGTCCTTAAAAATCATCAAATGTGTCACCGTGTGTCGCAGAAAATATTCGTACTGACACACACAGACTTGAGGATCATTTGGACCAATAATTGGTTGAGATAAGCCCTGAGTCAGGCCACGCCCCCAAATCAGACCACGCCCCCAAATTGTGCCCTAAATCTGGCTCAAAATCATCCAGAGTGTCACAGAAAAATAGTTGTACTGACACCACAGACTTGAGGATCATTTGGACCAATAATTGGTTACAATGAGCCCTGAGTCAGGCCACGCCCCCAAATCTGACCACGCCCCCAAATTAGTCCCTAAATCTAGCTTAAAATCATCAAATGTGTTGCCGTGTGTCGCAGGAAAATAGTCGTACTGACACCACACAATTGAGGATAATTTGGACCAATAATCGTCCAGATGAGCCCTGAGTCAAGCCACGCCCCCAAATTAGACCACACCCCCAAGTTGTGCCCTAAATCTGGCTCAAAATCATCCAGAGTGTCGCAGAAAAATAGTTGTACTGACACCACAGACTTGAGGATCACTTTGGCTAATAATTGGTCATGATGAGGCCTGAGTCTGGCCACGCCGCCCCCCCCCCCCCAATCAGACCACGCCCCCAAATTTTAGACTTTAGATTTTTAGACTTTAGACTTTATTGTCCCCTTGGGGAAATTCTTTTCCACAGCACCTTTCTGCATTTCCACAGACATAGACAAACACAAGAACAACACTGTAGGCTCAACAAGCAGTCCACAAAGACATCAACACTCAGACAGAGTTGTATAATTCAGCGATGCCTTTTTTTTAGCCCTTAATCTGACTCAAAATCATCCAGAGTGTCGCCAGCTTTAGCAGAAGAGGTGTGAGGTCAACACCGAGGTTCCTTCAGTCAGATCCCTTCAAAGCAGGTCGTGGCAGTATTTTGGCTTCACTTTTGTTTACAATGATTGATGATGGAGGTGTGCCGTCCATACTTATGTACAGGCAATGCTGGATATTTCCTTCACCACTACACCGATTAGCTGAATGCTAACTCCTCTTACGCCTGCTTTGTATGCAACAAGTCCTTCATGTCAAGTTCATTGAGCGGTAATGAGCCAGTGTTTTGTTGTTTGTTGCACTTAGCCCACATGGTCCAAAACTCAATTACCGGGAGTTTGATTGTATCCTCCCTGCAGTCACACACGCACACACATGGAGGCAGTTAACATAATACAAAATATGACAGGTCTGAAAATGAATGTTAATGTTAATTATAATACACAAAAGAAAGTAGTAAATGTAATAACTAGGTGGTTAATGCTCAATCATTTCCCTGACAATACAGCAGAAAATATAATTGCCACAGAGACTTGGCATTACACACAATAGACAGCTCTGGGTGGAAGCAATTTTACAGTCACTTGCTGTTAATTAATTAGAGACTGCTTTGGAAAAGAGGGAGAGAGGCGCACAAAGACAGAAGGAGAGAGGCAGAGTTAAATTTATATTAAGGGAAATGCCACTGATAGCCTGTGTGACTGGAGGGGGATTCTTCTCTTTAGAACAGGGAAGAGTGAGCGGAGCCGCTGTCCCTTTATTATCATCAACGCTCATTTATCCGGGAAATTAATCTTAATTTTCCTCCTCCTGCACGCTCTTTACAGTAACACGCTTTATATTCATACCAGCACCTCGGGGAGAGTTTCCACAACAACAGCTCGTTACTGAGGCGGCGTGCCTTGCTCTAGGGCACCTTGGGCGTAACCATGCATCTCACCTTAAAGGCACGCCGCAAGGTAAAACAAACTATTTATACCAGCAGGGTGGGTTTGATTAAGTTAAATGGAACAATGAGAGAGAGTTGTGATAATATTGACCTGCAGTCCAGGAACAGTCACCCTCTCTCTCACTCAGAGTACTGTAAAGCTTTTTGTTACACTTTTATTAAATAATTAAATAATACAACTTCAAAGACGAGGACTTAAAAGACTTTTTGGGGGCTTGAGGCTTAATTTGCTGTAAAGCATGACTTGGAAATTTGTTTGCTTCGCTCATAATGCACAGAGGGAACTTTTCATATCCAGTGTAGATGAATGAGCTTATGGATGTTCTCCTGGTTCCTTAGTTTACAGATGTTTTCTTCATAAAGTTACAGTAAAGTAAGAAACTCAAGGAAACAAATTATCAGTTAAAGGTGACATATCATGCAAAATGGACTTTTTAATGGTTCTCTACCTGAAATATGTTTCCCTGTCTACAAACCCCCCGAGAATGAAAAAAAATCCTGTTCTGATTTCTCCACCTTTCTGTAAATGTGTGTGAAACGAGCCGTTTCAGACTTCCGTGTTTTTGTTACGTCACAACAATATCCGGTCTGTCACGGAGTCAGAGCTCGGAGCTTGTTCAGCCCATAGACTGTATAAAATACAACTCAACCCCTCCTCCGTTTCTCATTCCCTGCACACATGTGTGCTAACAAGGAGCTTAGGAGGGAGGCATGCTAGTTGTAGGCTGTCTTCATAAACACAGAGGTCGGTTTTACTCCACACGTCTGCAGATTTGAAGATCTAGTGGATGATTTTTATTTGTCATGGATAAGTACTAGCGCTAGTTAGCATAGCCACATAGCTACATGTCGTAGCTGTAGCTGTGTACCAAGACACACGTCGACATACTGACAAATAAAACAACAAGAAACACTAAATCTGTGACCAATCCTTCAGAAAAGGTCCTGCTGCCTTTCTGGCAAAGGTCGGTTTTACTCCCCACGTCTGCAGATTTGAAGATCTAGTGGATGATTTTTATTTGTCATGGATAAGTGCTAGCGCTAGTTAGCATAGCCACATAGCTACATGTTCATAGCTGTAGCTGTAGCTGTGTACCAAGACACACGTCGACATACTGACAAATAAAACAACAAGAAACACTAAATCTGTGACCAATGGTTCAGAAAGGTCCCGCTGCCTTTCTGGTAGAGGTCGGTTTTACTCCCCACGTCTGCAGATTTGAAGATCTAGTGGATGGTTTTTATTTATCATGGATAAGTGCTAGCGCTAGTAAGCATAGCCACATAGCTACATGTTCGTAGCTGTGTACCAAGACACACGTCGACATACTGACAAATTAAACAACAAGAAACACTAAATCTGTGACCAATCCTTCAGAAAGGTCCTGCTGCAGGCGCCTCTCCGTCAGGATCAGATTCTGGATCAGATTCAGAGGGTTGAAGTAACGCGGGTCTGTGAGCAGCTGTGTATATTCAGCCAACATGTAAACATTAGATCAACATGCTGGACAGCCGAGGCCACATCCACTTCCTGAGGGGGCGTGGTCAGAGATAAAACAGAGTGTTCTGAGGAGGACTGAAGAAGAGGGTTTTTCAGGCAGACCAAAATCGGATTTCAAAGTGTTTTTTTGAGCATAAACTTTAAAGACATGTTTTGGGGACCTCTTAGACCAATATATGTTGATGAAAAAAGCGTGATATGTCACCTTTAAATTGAAATGCATGTTTGATACCAGATTAGAACATTTGGTTTTATTGATGCTGCAAAATTCAAACCTGGAGGCTGTAGCTACCTATATGTGTGATGCTAGCTTTCTGAAAATGTTGTGATGTAGACGTGAAAGCCTGATAAAATGTTAACTTTCTTAAAGCTTTTACTTATTGTGTTGTAACTTGGTTAAAAGCTTAGTTATTTCCAGGAGAAGCTCAAGTGTAATGGTTGCTTTGCTGGATGAACTCAGTAAACTCTTAAACCCCAAACTTCAAATCCTGTCCAGTCTTGTTGTTGAGTCATTTTATGACACTTTGATATTTTTTCACTGAAGTTATCTGACCAAATGTTGATGGAGGAACCCAGATTTATTTTCTGGATTTCACAAAACTTTTCAATTTTTATTTTTTTAAGGGTTTTACAAATGAAGTAATTATTATAAGGGTTTAGACAATTTGTTTATATTAATAAAATGTTTGTTTTTTATGTTTCTTACAACAAAATAAAAAAAAATCAAACTTATTTTCCTGGAATAAGAAAATAAACCAAAAAAATATATATTATTAAGCTATTAAAATGTATTATGAATAATATAAAATATGATGGAATAAAATAAAAGTAAAAATGAAGCTAAAAAGAATTTAGGGGGATTTTTGCCAGCTCAATATATATATTTTTTTAATGGACTAAATGTTACTTTTTGTAAATCATTCAACCTTTACCCTGCTATGGTTGGTTTTTGGGTTAACTTGAAGTGTTGTGCTTCTAATGTGAGATATCAGGATTTATTTAAAGGCCCAGATTCTCATTTTCTGATGGACAGGGATGTAAATCATCCAGAACATTCCTCAGTCACAGCTCAGTGCTCGCTCTGGGACGCTGCCTCCTCGTAGAAACCTACAGCTAGAGGGGACAGTGTGATGGCATAGAAAACACAGAGCTGACCTCGACTGGAGAAGAAGGCTCTCAGTTCACAGAGTGACGTGGATTTCAAAATAGCTGAACCTGAATGAACATTTTAATATACAAATGTAGACAGAAGAATATTTGGCTCAGTGAAGTATTGCCACAAAGGACTTCTGAATTGTTGCCCTACTATCTGTTGTTACTAAAAAATAAAATTAAATACAAAGTAAATATTTGGGATAAAAAGATTTTAAAAATAAAAATGAATATAGGATTCCCCAGGAGGAGCTGGAAAGTGTTGCTGGGGAGAGAGATGTCTGGGTCAATTTGCTTGGACTGCTGCCCCCGCGACCCGACCCCGGATAAGCAGAAGAAAATTGATGGATGGAAAAATAAATATAATTCACTAGCAAGGACCACGCCACACAAGGATATAAGTTGAACATTTAATGAATTAGTTGTGCGTGGTGTGCCCAGCAGAAGGAGACTCAGGATGGGGGTTCCGTCTCAGCGTTATCCTGCCGGAGCTGATCTTGACCCAGGTTGTACCTGGAAGTAGACAGGGCATAGAAGGAGCGAGCACAAGTTGAGTAGGAGAGGACAAGGAAATAGGTTAAGTGCAGTAGAGTAAGGTGAGGGAGGGTGGGTTGAAGAATCACGGACAAGCAGTTGGAGTAGGCTGGCTACGTTTAAGAAGGCTTGTCAGGTGATTGAGGGTGTGGTTTAGGTGTGGTCCTGCTCCCGAATCTAAGTTAACACCTTAACTTCATATATAGAATACAAATAAAAATAAATACTAGGTAAATATTTTGGGTTAAAGGCCCTGTAAGGAGTTTTGAACTGGCTGAGAAACAGACTGAAAATGATACCGATGCCTCTTTATGACCTTCAATAGCAAACAAGACCATCAGCAACAACACTGACACCTTCTCTGTTGTCATTTGTAATGCCTGAAACCGCCCTGAGGGGGTAGGTGTAGGTGGACATCTCACTTCAGAAACAGCCTTTATTTGACTGTTTTCATGGAAAATAATCACATTGCCTGATAAAGTTGACTGTTAAAAGACAACAGGATGAGGCTTTTGTTGAAAAAACTACTTTTGCATGTATAGGACAAGAGATAAGAGGTATCGCTTTGTCCACAAGGGGGCGCCAGAATCAATACAAAACAAAAGTTCCTCACTGCAGCTTTAAAAAGATTGAAAAAATAAAAATAAAAATAATTAAAAAGACTTGTATTGCTTTTCTAGGTACTGAAAGACACATCACATGAAGTGCAAAAAATTTAATCAATTAATGTATAATGTCATTATTATATGCATATTACAATCTAATGGTTATCTTTGCCCATAAAATATTTTAAAGGATTTTTAATTAATTCATGAATTAAAGGGGACATATCACGCTTTTTTCATCAACATATATTGGTCTAAGAGGTCCCCAAAACATGTCTTTAAAGTTTATGCTCAAAAAAACACTTTGAAATCAGATTTTGGTCTGCCTGAAAAGTCCTCTTCTTCATTCCTCCTCAGAACACTCTGTTTTCTCTCTGACCACGCCCCCTCCGGAAGTGGATGTGCCTCGGCTCTCCAGCACGTTGATCTAATGTTTACATGTTGGCTGAATATACACGGCTGCTCAGAGATCGCGTTACTTCAACCCTCTGAATCTGATCCTGACGGAGAGGCGCCTGTAGCAGGACCTTTCTGAAGGATTGGTCACAGATTTAGTGTTTCTTGTTGTTTTATTTATCAGTATGTCGACGTGTGTCTTGGTACACAGCTACGAACATGTAGCTATGTGGCTATGCTAACTAGCGCTAGCACTTATCCATGATAAATAAAAATCATCCACTAGATCTTCAAATCTGCAGACGTGGGGAGTCAAACCGACCTCTGCCAGAAAGGCAGCGTGACCTTTCTGAAGGATTGGTCACAGATTTAGTGTTTCTTGTTGTTTTATTTGCAGTATGTCGACGTGTGTCTTGGTACACAGCTACAGCTACAGCTACGAACATGTAGCTATGTGGCTATGCTAACTAGCTCTAGCACTTATCCATGATAAATAAAAATCATCCACTAGATCTTCAAATCTGCAGACGTGGGGAGTAAAACCAACCTTTGTGTTTATTAAGACAGCCTACAACTAGCATGCCTCCCTCCGAAGCTCCTTGTTAGCACACATTTGTGCAGGTAATGAAAAACAGAGGGGGGATTCAGTATTATTTTATACAGTCTATGGGCTGAACAAGCTCCGAGCTCTGACTCCGTGACAGACCAGATATTGTTGTTACGTAACAAAAACACGGAAGTCTGAAACGGCTCGTTTCACACACATTTACAGAAAGGTGTAGAAATCAAAACAGGGGCAGAATGGATTTTTTTCATTCTCGGGGGGTTTGTAGACAGGGACACATATTTCAGGTAGAGAACCATTAAAAAGTCAATTTTGCATGATATGTCACCTTTAAAAAAAAACACTGGTTTATTTTTCAGATTTAAGAACATGACTGATATTTATGTCAGAGCAATATTAAACCACATTATTCTATAAATCATAAAATAATTCACAAGCAACAGTTTTAGATTGATGTGCTGGAACAACCTGTTATCATTTAGATTATGCTAATTAATTAAAAATGCCATTAATCAACATGAAACATAGGGCGATGGATCAATCAGTCTGTCTCTTGTGTTCATGATGAAAAGTTTTGCCATGTTTTAAAAAGTCAGTAAAAATTTGATCTGACTCTGTACCCTGCTTTTATGATTTTTAAGACTTCATATCAAATCTTGTGAGCGGTTCAGTCATTGATGAAATCTCTGACATCCAGTTTGACATTGTAGTTTTGAAATTGGGCCACAACTCTTTTAACTTGTTTCGTGTCGCTCTCCGTGGTGCTGAAATTAAAATTCAATGCGTCTTCATCGCGTCAGAGCTGTCAGACTTTCTCATTCTTTCTGTCTTGATTAGTCAGAATACATTTGTGTGAGAGGAGGAGCACACAGCGTGTATAAAGAGGTTACTGTAGCACAATAACTGTATGAAAATGTCCCTCATATACTCTGCATCTGTAGAGAAGAGCGATGCAATCATATCATGGTTCCACTCGGTTTATATTACTGAATAAGAATCATCTTACATTTATAGCCGGGATCTGTTCTTCTCACTCACCCACACACCATTAGGCAAGTTTGCCTTCTCTCTTCAAACGTTTCTTCCTCTGTTTGGGGCCTTTGGAAGGAGCTGTTACTTTTTTTTTTTTCTCTCTCTCCACGAGTCTCACGCACATCAAAGTCGTCAGGTTACACGCAGATAGAAGAAGAAGAATAAAAGGATGAAAAACGAGAGGAAGAGAGAGATTGAGCTGCAGATCTCATCACTTGGATGTATTTCTGTTTCCAAATTCACTCACATTCTGAGGGAACCGCACACCGCCTCTTCGTTTCCACACCATGCACACCTCTCAGTGCCACACACACACACACACACTCTCACACACTCTAAATTTGAGTGCATAGAAGAATAAAAGACTTTCACTCGGTTGGCAGTAGTGTGGAGGGAAAGCAGAGTAAAGCCGAGAGGAAACATCTCCGACTGTCGTCCGTGATTTAGGATTTACAAGTTGATCCTGCTAACACGATTAAGAAAATCTTCAGACTCTCTTTTGGTTATTCTACATTTGTTTCCCCTCCTTTTTCTCCCATCCATCCATCCATCTCCACTTCTCTATCTTTCGTCTGTTTCTCCTCATCTCGTCTGTTTGTTTTCCGTCCTCATCTACCCCCGGCGGTGCCACTCTCCATTACCCCTTCATCCTCTCTGTCTATCTCCTTTCTCTGTCTTTCCCCACTGTGACTTGTCTCCTCATTATCCCTCTTTTTTCCTCCTCTGTCTTCATCACCCATGAGGATCCCGTTCAGCCCACTGCACCAAATTGCCCTGACAGTGGATTGTGTGCAAAATAATTCCCTATTGCCGAGCGGCCCATCCTGAGCTGGGATGCAGACAGATAGGATGTGATGGGAAGGGCCGTCAGTCGAGCTATTGAGTGAGGAGGGAAGAAACAGAGCGGGTGGTAGACAAAGCAAAATAATGACGCTGCCAGGACAGGAGATTCAAAAATACAACATACATTATGAAAAGTAAACGTCAGCTTTAAAGCTCCATTTCTACTTCTTAAAGATTAAATTCATCTCTCACTTCCTTATCTCTGAATAGAAGATGAAACCCCTTTTTCCAGATGTGCTTTGATGAAAAAACCTGGTCTTTTATTTGAGTCATTACGGTAATGAAGCGTCATAAATACAGCAATACCAATCCTGGTAAAAAAATGTAGTTGCCCTGTCTTTAAATCAGACAACAGAACTTATTACCCGGCTGTCTTACTGATCTACCGGCTGTGTAAGATGCTTGATTCTGATTGCTCGAAACCTCTTGACTATAGTTATTAACTTTCACTAACATGAGCAACACCAGAGGCAAACTGATCACACGTCATATCAAATCAATGCCTAACCCTAACCCACAGTATTTGTCAGTGGCCTTCATGCCTAACACGAACCTTCAGTCTTCTTCCCAACCTATAGCCTTAAGGCTGATTTATACTTCTGCGTCTCCCCTACGCAGCAGGGGCTGACGCGGACATGAGCCCCACATACTTGTGCGTCGGTGTGTCTGTGTCGCGCAGCAATTCTCCGCCGAAACACTAGAGGGCAGTGCGGTCTCTCTGATAGCCGGTCGCCTGCTTCCGGCCCCGCTACGATCTCTGTTTACTTTTCCACAGAGATTCAGAGCGTGTTATGTTAATCTACAGCTGATACATGTTGCTGTTTATCATACAGACATGATTACATGAAGAATAGAGAGGAGGAGATGAAATACACGGCCGATGTGCGGCTGATGTCCGGGATCCCGGAAGTGTTGTAAATGCGGGAAATACAAAGCCGCCGAGCGGACCAATCACAGGGCTTGAGGTCCGCGTCGGCTCTACGGGGAGTTACATTTTGGAGGAGGTGCACGTCAGCTATGTGCGTAGGCCTCGGCGTAGGTACGGGAGCTACGCGGACCCCCGGCGTAGGGTACGCCGTTGATTCAACGCAGAAGTATAAATCAGCCTTTACCCAACCCTTACCCCTCGGGGTTCTTGCCTAATCCTAACCAAGCAGCAACCTCCAGTCTAAAAATATGAGTCCAGTGTGGAAGTGTTAAAAACTGCAGTTCATCAAGGATCCGCTTGAGGCTAGCTCTGGAAGTACCGGAAACCACATACACACCCATTCAAAGAAGCCAATCTTTACAGCAGAAATAAACATGTTTACAGCCTGGTTCAAAAGACGAGTGTAGTCTGGATAGCTCATGTCTCGATTTTTTCTAACGCGGCAATTTCAAAGATATTGAGATCACAAGTCTTCCAATGAGAGGCACAGCTGACTTGATTGACAGGCGGGAACAATGTAGCTGTTGGCTAGGAGGCTCAAAGCCCCGCCTCTTTACGTCACAGTCGCTTGACAGCAGCAATATGGCTGCCGCCGACGATACTACGTCCATATTTTATATAGTCTATGATCCTAACCCACAGTATTTGTCAGTGGACATCACGCCTAACCCGAACCTTCGGGCTTCTTCACAACCTATCCCCTTGCCCTAATGCGAAAAAGAGTTCAGACACATTTAGCTTCTGCTTGTTGTCACCATAGACCACAAGATGAGGTAAAACCGTTACCTTCCATTAGCATTAAAACAATGTGGCTTAAACACAATTTTCGTTCCCATGCTAAATCGGCAGGCTATGGACATTTTCATATTAGATCCTGTCCATCAATATGATCAACGAGTGGAGCAGGTGAGAGAAACTTTAGGTTAGCGATCTCTACAAAGAAACTTAAACCATGAGCGGTGGTGATGATAGCAGCAATGTTCAAAGTTGAGACATTAGTTTCTTTTTAAAGGTGTGTGAACCACAGAGCTCAGAGAAGAAGGAGAGCTGAATGAGGACATGTTCATGTTCAATCCATCGCAACAGGCAGAGAAGAATCCATTACCATGGAATGATAACTGATGAGGAAGCACTGGGACTATTTTTGAATCAGTAATAAGTGGGATAATGTATGCTAGTAGGTGTCAGGATTCTATTTCCCATAACTACCTGCTTACCATACATTATCCCTTACATTATTAATAGTGGGATTGATAAAGACGGCTCGATAACGGTGTGAAATGCCGTTCTTCTAAGATCGGTGACACTCAAAATCAGAGACATACATTAAGAAAACAAAAGACAACACTTCTCATTGAAGAATATCTGCACAGAGAAGCACAATAAATTGGTGCCTGCTTTGCACACTCTTGCAATTTAACAATGCTTCCTTTAGAACCGATGATAACATTCAGAAACAATACAACTGATTCTGGTTAATGCAGCTATTTCTTCCCCATATTAGAACAATACTCCACAACAAGCACCTTATCTCCCTTTCACAAGCATTACAAATCTGCTCAACTCATTCACATAATCCTCCAATCGTGCCATGAGTGGTTTCATCTTGCAACGCACAGACACACTTACAGCAATGCAAAAACTCAGATATTCATGCATGCAAACACACACACACACACACACACACACAGAAAGGTATATTCTTACAGTCTTGCATGCATACTCTCAGGTTTATACACATAACCAGTTTTAGTGCTGCTCTTTCTCAGCCTCTGTTGTTGTCTGGCTGTCAGAGATCCAGCTGCACTTGCATGTTGCTTCCTGAGTGTGTCTGGACGTACAGTAGCCAAGAAAGCTTCAGCGGCCAGCGTCTAATTCCTGCACATTCAATAGCAATCTGATTAGAGCTCTAAATGGCTTTTTCCGCTCAACCTCTTAGGGCTTTCACAGTTTCTCGCTCCCTCAACACCCCTATCTCAGTTCTTTTCAGCGTCTCTCTCTTTTTTTCTCTTTCTGCCTTCTATCTTTATAATTACTGTCAGCCTTTCAATCTCTTTCCCTTTCTTTCCTCATCCCACTAAACCCCCTGCTACTACTACATATTGCCTGGAATACTGCTGCGCGTCTCACTTCCCTTTTCCCTCCAAATCTTTCAATTTCTCGCCCTTATCACTTCATCCCCCTCTAATTGTCCTTCTTTCCCACCTTATTTTCTGCCCAATACTTCGCCCTGTTTTCTGGTTTTGTCTTCAGGGTTCATCCGTACAAGTCAGAGCGTCCACGCTCACCCCATTAGCCCATTAGAGGCTGCAGCGAGATGTACATTAAGCCGGTCTCTGGGGCCCTCCTATCACTTTCACCACAGCCAGAGAGTCGGGTAGAATGGCGTGTACTTGGAGCGAGAGGCCGGGCACGCCTTGTTAGGTGTGTCTCAAGCTTGAACGATTAACAATTACTCTGTCTGGGTGAACTTCTTGGAAGTTGATGGAGTCGGCACTCCTGGCCAATCAGATAGCGAAGATAGCTGGCTACCTCCCCGAGTGACGAAGGATTGGTTGTGAAAGGAAGGGCCTACATCTAATGTTGGTTAATGCATGAAGCTTTCTGTCCTATTCTGACCTTATAGCCTATGTTAACCCTCAAAGACCTAGACAGCTGCCGCCGGCCTCTTGTCCTTAAATGTTCGATAACGATTGAATCGCTAATCCTATCAACAAGCTTAAAACACTCAGTGAGAGAGGACATTCTCAGCTTTCCATTGATACCACATCTGTCTCATTCAGTGTATTCAAAATATATTCAGGAGAGCCTGGCGCCTCCAAAGATGGTCTAGGTCTTTAAGTGTTAATTACAAATCAATGATGCAACATCACAACATCTAATTAACTAAAGAACACCAAATGCCCCTAAAAACATTAAGTGCAGATTGATGTCATTAGCGCTAGAGATGTGCCAAAGCGACTCATTTCATAGTCGTTTAAACAAAAATTTGGGGTGTCGGATTAAAATCAGACTTCCACCAGATCTGTGTCCGGTCCACCTCGATCCGCTGCAGTCCGGCTTTGTACTCTCTCATCTGTCAACACCCACCGGTTGGGTTTTCAGAATGTAGCACGGAGCAGGACCGCCATACAGCTGGAGTCATGTGACCGAGGTTTCCCTGCAGTAATTGTGATGGAATTTAGCAACAAACTGGACACTGGACACAGAAGACTCAGGAGACTCGGACGGCTTACGTTGAAATAGTTTATGTAGAACTTGATCAAGGAGAAATAACATAACAGTACACAGGCAGGAGAGTGCAGTGCAATGCCAAGTCAGTTCTGACAGACAAAACCCTTGGCATGGTATTTATTCCCTCTGAAGACGACACTAAAGTTAGATAACCATGTTTGGACTATAGAAACACAACAAGTGGGAAGAAGACCTGTGCTCTAGTTCTGGAGACAGTAAGTCGGCCATAACACACAGATAAAGACAGGAGCAGGGGGAGAGACCTTGACTACTACCCTGACACGATCTCGCCCGTCACAGACGACATAGGAAACAAGTTACTCTAAACATGACATTTAGACTGAAAGAATACAATAGTTAAACATTCTTAGTTACATATATATAAGACTATGAAAATTCCACGACAGTAATCACTGAATCAAGGATTCTCCTCCTCCTCCTCTCCTCATCCATGTTGTCTTTCTGGTCCTCTGAAAACCTCTGACCTGTTGACTCCAGGTCTGGCTCCGCTCATCATGACGGTTTGTTGGTGTAGTTAAGTGAAATACGATCTGGTGACTTCCTGTCCCGCTCCATCTGCTCTGTTGAGATTGATGCGTCGTGCTCCGGCATCCGGCACAAATGGAAGTCTTGTGTATCTGATCCGGAGGGCTCAGACCTGCTGGATCAGAGACGCAGCCAGAGCGCAACTGAGTGGATCCAGTGGAAGTTAACACATTGATTAGAATGGAAACCTATCAGATCCGGTGCTGTGATGGACCGAACACAGATCTGGTGGAATATGGCCATAAGCGGCCGTTCTCCATGTGTGCTTGTTTACATCCGGGTAGTAGAACATTCTATTATTATGACTGTTGAGTTAACTGTACCAGCAAGTTCCCTTATTGGGGACACCGTGAGGAGTCATGAAGTAGTGACATGGTGGATTAAAGTGGAGGTAAAAGAGTTTACAGGGCTGTTATGTAAACTTAAACTATCCAAGGTCACCAACAGTAATATGATGAATGTGTTGCAGGAGTCAGAATGACAGTAAACCCAAAGAGTCACATTCCTTTCACAATGGTGATCTGACATCTTGATGACGATGATGTTAAAAAGTTCCTCTTAAGGCAGTGGCCATTCAGCGAGGTCAAGGGTCGAGTTAATCTACAGTTCAGATTGGACAACAAGTTTCCCTCTTTTTGAATCGAGTCTGCCTCAGCTGTAAAAGTTTAGTGTCACCATCTAGAACACTGATCCAGCCCTGCTCCGCTCACCACTCAGGAGGAATAACGCTGGATTGAGTTGTGATGTCGCCCATCCCATCGGTAGTTTGAACACGTTGTAAACAACTCAGATTTTCTTTTATGAGTCAGACCCGACAATAGCTGTATGAAGATCCCCCACGGAGGCTTTCAGCATGAATGTATAAAAGTCTGTGTGAATGTGCGCCACCGTTTGATCTCTGACAAGCATAATTCAAACCATGACACTGTGTGTGCTGTGTGTTTGAATAATGAAGTGAAGGATTTTTGGGACTCAAATTGTGGATCAGAGAAAGCACTGATCACGAGCCAAAGAGGACGGCCTTTATGTGACGAACTTCATCCCTCTTCAACGCTTAGACTGGGTAACTCTGCCTCCCTCTATTACATGCATTTGGTGCCCATACTGACAATGGAAATACGACTGTCCACCTATGCTCCAATCCATTTCAGTCTGATCTTTCACAGAAGTTCCACGACTAAGGCTGGGCGATAAATCAAAAAAGAGACTTATAGTGGTATAAGTTTTCTTAATGTAAATAAGATAAGATATTACTTCATTGATCCCTGGGGGGAAATTCAGTTGTTGCAGCGACCCAGACATAAGTACAATCAAGAATACGTTTCAATAAGTAAAAATAAAAATACACAAATAAAGAGAATACAGATTTAAGATATATACAAATGTTACAAGTGAATTAATAAGTGGTAATTACAGGCAGTATTAAAAAAAGTTTCAGTAGTGACAGGTTGACATGGTGAGATTATGGTTTGGTTATGACAGATTAAGCAATACAATAAATAAATATGGGTGTATAATATGACTGTTAGTTGCAGTAAACAATAATAATGTAGTATGAAATAATATAATATAATATCAATAATTATATATGCATTATAATAATGTCATCAGCAGCCAGAGAGAGATAAATGAAATATATTTAAACCTGTAATTACACCCCCCAACCACTGGAAATAGAGTGGGCGCTAAAGAGCATTGAACGCTAGTTGCCACCCAACATTAGAGAAAAGAAGAAGACGGCATTGAATA
Organism: Notolabrus celidotus; assembly: GCF_009762535.1. Classification (NCBI taxonomy): domain Eukaryota; kingdom Metazoa; phylum Chordata; class Actinopteri; order Labriformes; family Labridae; genus Notolabrus; species Notolabrus celidotus. Next base: position 3,395,889 of record NC_048276.1, read on the forward strand.
GCCAATCATGTCGCAGGGTGAGAGGAAGGCGGGACTTAAAGATGTTTGGAGTGGAATGTAAACGCAGAGTCGTTCGTCTGACACTGAGTCGACTCTGTGTTAACTTTTAACTTAAAACACTTCATTAAATATACTTTCAGGATGTGGGTTAAGAAAGAGCACAGAGACAACCTCTTCTATGCATTTCTAACACGTTTAATGTCCTGCATGACCGTAGGACACCTGAATACTGAATAACCGTGATGCATTCACTGCACTGTGGGAAACAATATTGCTCGCCTGTAACCTTCAGTAAACAATATTCAATAAACTGATACACAGTGCACAATTTGATATATCTTTGTTGTAAATTTAAATCAAGTTATCTGAGAAAAATAAGAATCTACAAACTAAAACTTCACAATAATCTCTTCTTCCATTAAAGACCTGCTTCCTGTTAGCACCGTCAGAAATGAAGGATTCAAGAAGCTTATCAGAGAACAGAATCCAGATACAAGCTAACAAACTGTCTTCAGCTTTCACTCAGGAGCAACAATCTGCCTTTAATGAAATAATGATTTGATATTTATCCTGATAATTATAAATATTGACTCATATGACAATATTGCCCAGCTCTATCCACGACACACACAAGCTGCTCTGAAAGGCACACCTCTGATTTTAAACATCCCCAGCTTCCCGCCTTCTCCGGCCAGCTGAGTCTTGTGCAGCGATATCCACCACCCAACACAAACCCCACTTCCTTCCCTTCCTCCCTGTCCATCCTTCCTCTGCCTCTATCACCCAAAGCTTCTTTGCACCTCTGTATCCCTGCAGCTCTTCGGCCCGTTACCCAGGCAGCAAAGTGATGGATTTGTTTTCATCAGACCTTGTGACCTCCCCTTTGGCCATGCACTGGCTTGCTGCACTGAATGTGAATGACATTTAGCCCTCATACCCTCCACCCCCCCACCCGCCCCACAACTCTTCAAGGACTGTAGATGACCTTTCAACTCTCAATCACTGCCGGCGTATTACTGTGCTGATACAACACAAACGCAGGCAGAAGAGGCAGGAGGGTAGAGAGGGAGATGACGGGAGGAGAGGGTGGCAGCTTTGCAGCCAAAGGTTGAAAAGCTGGGTCGAGTTCATGCCACACTCATTGATCACTGCCAGAGGCTCTCTGAGATGATAGGATCCGACAGCTGAGCACCAAATGAAGACAAAACAAGGGCAGCACCAGAATAAATCTGTGCTCCTTGTTGATTTCATATTTCTGTCAGCGTTTATCTTTAGAGCTCTACTGTTCCTTTATGTGTCTGACTTCCAAGTAAGGGAAAGAAGAGATTCTCATAATAACCCTCTCACTATACATTATCCTGCTCGTTACCTGGCTACCATCAATCAATCAATTAATCTTTATTTGTAGAGCGCCAAATCACAACAAACGTTATCTCAAGATGCTTTTACAAACAGAGCAGGTCTAGACCACTCTGTCAAATTATGAACAGAGACCCAACACCAAGACAGGGTAAGACTCTTACCCTACATTAATCCACCATGAGCATTGCACCTTGCAGTATTTAGCTAGTTGCAGTGGCGAGGACAAACTTCCTTTAACAGGCAGAAACCTCCAGCAGGACCAGACTCATGTTAGACACACATCTGCTGAGACCGAGTTGGGTCTGGAAAGAGGGATAGAGGAGAATAAGAAAGAGAGGGAGCGGTGATAGTGATGGGACGAGTGGTAGAAGCTGTTGCTGCTGGAGTCTGGAACGTCTACAGCAGCTCAGAACCAGCCTAAAAAAAAACAGGTGGAATCAACATTGAGCTTTATATTTTAATTCACAGTTAAGTCTAAACATTACCCTGATGAACTGTTTGAAATCACATGAAACTCAACATTTCATTCATGGGAAAGTCTGAGCAAAAAGTCTGTTATATAGACTTTGTCTGTATATATATTTGAATATTTTTATTACATTTTTGGACACATAAGACACGCAACATTAAACATACTGAACACAATACATAATGGCCTTATACACTTGCATACACCTGAGTAGCTTAAAGTATATCACTGAGAGGGGGAAAGAGAAAGGAGAAACAATAATAATAAAGGAGAGGGTAATATTTGGGTTAAATACCTTGGGACCGTCATTGACATGAAACTGAACTTTGAGGAAAACTGTGCAGCAGTGTGTAAAAAGGCTCATCAGCGTCTGCATTGCTTGAGAAAACTAGCTTTCTTTCACATTGTTGAACAATCATGACCATGTTCTACCTTTTATTGTGTCCTTTTCTTTAGTCTCATGGTTTGGCCAAATCACTCTGAAGGAAAGGAACTCTTTAAACCAGATTGTTAAATGGTCAAGCAAATTGATTGGTGAGCCACAGGCATCCACAGCATCCCTGTACACTAATCAGGTACAGCGGATAGCCACCTCTATTTTTAAATAATGCCTCACACCCTCTGCTCAGTGATTTCCAGCTTCTACACTCTGGACGACGGTTTTTAGTCCCAAGGTGCCGGACACAGCGTCACAAGAAAAGCTTTGTTCCTGCTGCTATCACTGAGCTGAACAAGCAACAGCTTTTATTTTCCCACACAGTCAGCCTCCAGTCTTATGACTTGAGCCCAGAGTCTCTTATTTATTCATGTGATTCTATCGTTTTTATTGGTTGACTGTTTTCTGATATGCTTTTTAAATTGAACCTTTAGCACTTTTATCATTTTATCATGTTTATTCATTTCACCATGTTTAGTGTTAGATTAGTTTTAGGATGTTTTTTGTATGTTTTGCACATTAAGTAGTTTGTCCTGTCTGAAGTCTATCTTGTAACTTTGTATCGACTTAACATCTCACTGGCTGCAAAACAAGTTTACCTACGGGTACAATAAAGTAACCTGAACCTGAACTGAAATCATACACAAATTTGAAATTAATAAGTGGAAGTCAATTGGCAGGGGTTCTTCCTATATAGTGCAGAAATGGTTGCCGTTAACATTCTTTATGCATGTCTTTTTTCTTCAATATGGTTGATGCAGTTTTCCAACTTCCTGTCTTTATTTTTCAGCCGCTGACTGAAAGAAAGAAAGGTACTTTATTAATCCCCAGGGGGGAAATTCAAATTTTCCACTCGTGCTATTTTTTGGACATGCTACACACACACAGTATATACATACATTCATGCACACACATGCAGTGAACATGCTTAGGAGAGATGTCAGAGTGAGGATACTGCCATCAACCAGCGCACCCCGAGCAGTTGGGGGTTCAGTGCCTTGCTCAAGGGCACCTCGGCAGTGCTCAGGCAAGAGCACCAGCACCTCTCCAGCCACCAGTCCACTTGCCAAACTTCGTCCATATTGGGACTCGAACCCGCGACCCTTCGGTTCCCAAGCCAAGTCCCTATGGACTGAGCTAAGGCCGCCCCACTGGTCAGCTATTAACAACCAATCTAGAGTTTCCAATCCACGTCCGTCTCTGATCCACTGTGATCCGGCTCCACGCTCTCTTGTCCGTCAACACCACCAAACATTGGTCATGTTTTCGGAACGCATGGAGCAGGACCTCCGGACAGCTGGAGTCATGTGACCGAGGTTTCCCCGCGGTAATCGCTGAATCAAGGATTCTCCTCCTCCTCCTCTCCTCATCCATGTTGTCTTTCTGGTCCTCTGAAAACCTCTGACCTGTTGACTCCAGGCCTGGCTCCGCTCATAATGACTTTGGTTTGTTGTTGTAGTTAAGTGAAATACGATCTGGTGATAACACAGAGTGTTTTATTCTGAAAATTAACCGGATGTTTTCATGTTGTTTTGGTGAAACCTGACTTCCTGTCCCGCTCCATCTGCTCTGTTGAGATTGATGCGTCGTGCTCCGGCATCGATAGAGGTTTTGTGTATCTGATCCGGAGGACTCCGACCTGCCGGATCAGAGACGCAGCCGGAATGCACCGGAGCGGATCCAGTGGAAGTTAACACATTGACTAGGATAGAAACCTATCAGATCAGGAGCCAGGACGGACCGGACATGGATCTGGTGGAATTTGGCGATAGGTGGCTTTCTCCCATCTGTGCTTGTTTACAACATTCTATCATAATTTCAATAACTGTTGAGTCAACTGTACCAGCAAGTTCCCTCAGTGTAACCACCATGAGGAGTCATAAAGTAGTGACATGGTGGGCATCCGGCACAAATAGAAGTATTGTGTATCTGATCCAGAGGGAGTTAACACATTGACTAGAATAGACTGTTGTTACCACACTATTTTAGTTTGTATGTGATGACTCAACTCTCTAATTTATAGAAGTGGATTTCTACTTCCTTTAATACTTTTTGATAAGTTACCAAAGAAATCATCCAAGAAAGTTGAAATAATCAGTGGGTGCACATTCACATTATATAAAGCTTGACTTTCTCTTGGTTCTACATCCCAACAGAGTTTGAATTGTACAAACAAAGGACCAGGATGACTGTTTCCAAAATGTACAGAGTGTTTTCTACTGTGGAGAGTCACACAGCAGGTGTTAAAACCACTTAATCTGACATGGTGGCATTGTGCTCCACTGTTGGGCATGTTGTAGTGACACCTTGTCCAAAGCACTTAAAGGTCTTTCCCTTGCTCCTGTAGTGTCCATCAGTAGCATGCAGATTTCCCCGCCTTTGTTCTGCTCCCTGCAGCGGCAGCACAGGACGTGAGCGTGGTCGTGACAAGCGCTTAGACCCTCACAATCGTTCTGCCGTAACTTGAGCTTTCTCTTTGTCTCATTTGCTCTCTCTTCTGTGTGTCACGCTCTGTTTCTCTGTCTCACTTGGTCGCTCTTTGTTTTTGAGCCACTGTATGACAAGTGCTCAGCCCTCTGCACACTTTATTGGTCCAGGCAAGCCTTTGCAAAGATGCCTCAAACAAATGTTAAAGAGGGATGTGTGGGTGCACGGAGGAGGCTTCTTCAATTCTATTCCCTCGGGGTCTCCTCATATAGCAAAATACCAGCTCTAGAAATGTCAGACACACTCACTGCTCCCTCTCTCTCCCTCTCTCTCCCTCTCTCTCTCTCTTTCTTTCTGTTTGTCTGGCTCCTTCTGCAGAGGCACATCCCCACATCTCCTTTTTTTGTTTTGTTTTTTCTGCTAGCTCAGGCTCTTGGGCTGCCCACGGTTTTGACATGCAGCAGGCTTGTTTGGGCCATTGATAAGGCGGCTTGTCATTGATGTGTGGTCAAAGAGTTTCTCTGTGGAAGTTAGAGGTGGCTGTTTTGACAGCAGATAAGGTGGAAGGTGGGTGTCTGAATGCTAATGCATGCCATCGGAGTCAGCAGCTCCTTTCATCTACGGGGAGCAGGTTTGAAGCACAGAAGGTGAGCTGACGCGTCTGCTACAATGCAGGGCAAGAACCTCAGATGCTGTTGTTTATTTATACACACTTTCAGCAGCTCTTTGAATCATTTATGATTGTTTACTTTATGTTATATCGAAGATTTCCAGCACTTATGTACGACATAATGTATAGTGAGCAGGTGGTTTTAAAGCTCCTCCATACATCAGAGATCTCCTGTCACTTTATGTTCCACCTCGATCACTGAGGTCCTCAAATACTTCCCTTTTTAAAGTTCCTCACAAAGAGAGAGAGCTTTCTGTTTTTATGCCCCTAATCTCTAAACTCTCTGACTCTGGACTTTTAAACAGCGAGCTCTCGGTGAGTGTTTTTAAAAGTAAACTATAGACTTACCTTTTAAATCTGGCTTTGAAGTTAGAGTAACTTACTTTAAGCCCTGGAATGCATTATAACCATAATGGCTGTTATTACAGTTTTTGTGCATAATTTCAATTTTATTTTATTCTATCTTATTTCTATTTATTTCTATTTATATATCAAGTTTCTGGTATTTCACAGTTTTTATTTTATTGATTTATTGTATTATTGGTATCTTATTTTAATTTTACTTTTCTGGTATTTACCAGATTTTTTAGTAATGATTTCATTTTATTGATTTTATTGTAATGATTTTATGTTATTTTAATTAAACTTTTCTGGTATTTATATGATTTTGTTTTAATTTTATTGTAATGATTTAATTTCATTTTTAGTTGTATTTTTATTTTATAGTATTTATTTAATCGTTTATGGTATTTATCAGATTTTATTTTATTGATTTTATTGTAATTATTTTATTTTATTTCATTTTCTGATTTTTTTTTATCTGATTTTTTTTTGTTTTTTTTTTATATTTATTTATTTTTTCTCACATTTATCTCTTTTTTTATTGATTTTATTGCAATGATTTTATTTTATATTCTGGTATTTATCTGATTTAATTCTAATGGATTTATTTTATATTTTCATTAATAGTTATGGTATTTATCTGGTTGTATTTTATTGATTTTACTTAATTTCTAAGTATCTCTTATTGCTTTCCTCTATCTTATTTTAGTCTTGTATCCTTAAGCTATTGCTGCTATTTTCCATCTCTGTTCTTTAGTGGAGCACTTTGGGCTTCATGCTTGAATGTATGCCTATTTTCCTTCCCTATACTAATTCCACCAATTAAACTTGAGGACTGGCCACTACCAAGTTCCCCCTCAGATACCACAAAATACACTCAACAGGCCTGCAGGATGTAGGAAAAATATGCTATGTGCAATTACATTGTTGAAGTGCAATTAAAGAAGGAATACTGGAGGTTCAGACACGCCCCTTGATCAGACGCTGTAGACCTTGTTGCAGCGATCACTGGTTCAACTTCTACGACCCTTTGCTGCATGTCCTCTCCTGCTCTCTACTCCCTGCATTACCTCTCTCTCTTCAGCTTTCCTATCTGACACCTTAATAAGAATATAAAGACATATCAGAGTGCATGATGGTAAAATGTATGCAGGCTGAGTGAGAGAACATTGCTCTTTTTTTCCACTTATTGTGTGCATAAACTCAGACTGTGTCACCGTGTTTACTGTGACTGCTCATACGGTGATAGCGATGAAATTGGGATTGATTGCGCCGCCCTGGAAAAACAGGAGTTATTGACATTTTCTCGCTTTGACTAACAATGCGCTCGTCTAATACTACATTGTTGTTTTTTATCATCATCATTCAGGAGCTAGATGGTTACGGTATGGTACTGATGCATTGACTGACTCACCTATGATACACTTGAGGTCAAAATGATTACCCCCAGGAATTCTGGAACATTTTCCTTAAATTCTGCCCAATGTTTGAATCATTGATAAAAACTTGATATAAGCAAACATTCACCAGTGTTCTTTAGTAGCTTTGGTACATTTTGGAATGTAAAATACATTTTTAGGATACCTTTATATCAAATATAGTGAAAAATGGGGTGGTCAAAATGATTAGCCCCCCTGTGAATTTTTACTTTTAAAACACACCTGAGCAGTCAGCTGGTTTCCTAACAACACCTGTCGGACAATTGGCTTCCTAACAACACCTCAGCATCCATTCAGCATTGAGATTTACTTAAGGGACTCCAAACAGGGTACTTGAACACAATATTGAGAGAGACTACTCATACTAACCATGCCTAAGACAAAGGAAATCAGTCTTGAGCTCAGAAAGAAGATAACTGAGGCTCATAATAAGGGGGAAGGCTATACTGTCATTTCCAGGTGTTTTACAGTGTCTGGAACAGCTGTACGTTGCATCATTGCAAAGTACAAGGAGACAAACTCTGTTAGAAACAAACCTAGGCGTGGTAGAAAACACAAGATTTCAAGAACTTTGGAGAGGAAAGTAGTCAAAGATGTCAACAAGAAGCCCCGGACATCTGCTAAGGTGATTGTTGCTGACCTGACCTCCTCTGGAGTTGATGTTTGAAGGAGCACAGTTGTGAGGGATCTTCATCGTAGTGGGCTTCAGGACTATCGTCCCAGAAGAACCCCTTTACTCAAAGAGCGGCACATCAGAGCCAGATTGAGGTTTGCCCGAGAACATTTAAAAGGTAAAGATGAGTTTTGGAAGTCCATCCTTTGGTCTCATGGAACTTTTTGGGCTCATGGATGTTGTTCATGTTTGGCCAAGAAAGGGAGAGTCCTTCAACCCTCAGAACACGGTCCTCAGAATTAAACATGGTGGAGAGAGCATCTTACTGTGGGGCTGTTTTGCAGCCTCAGGCACAGGGAGCCTTGTTCTGGTGCATGGCATCATGACAAAAGAAAGTTATGTTGACATTTTGAGGGATAATGTGAAGAACTCTGCTCTTAGTCTAGGCTTTGGTCGGCGCTGGGTCTTCCAACAAGACAATGATCCAAAGCTTACCTCAAAATTGGTCCAACAGTTCTTAAAGGACACCAAAACCAAGGTCCTGGAGTGGCCCGTACAGAGCCCAGATCTAAATCCTGTGAAGAATCTGTGGCGGGTGCTCAAAATTAAACGTCCATGCTCAGAAACCATGGATTTTGGACCAGCTGGAACTATTTGCATTGGAAAAATGGGCCAAAATCCCTCCAGAGACATGTGCCAACCTTGTAGAGAACCACTTGAAGAGGTTGTTGTCAGGTGTGGCTCAGAAAGGGAGCACTATTGACTACTTAGGGCCAGGGGGTAATAATTTTGGACGTGCCATTTTTACCTTTTCTTGTTTCAACATTTTGACTTTGTTATGTTGGAAACACATAAACTATAAACACTTGTTTTTAATGGTCATTTTCATGGAGAAATCAAGGGTTTGATCTGATTTCACAAGGAGGGGCTAATAATTTTGACCTCAACTGTACCTGTTGCTGTGTTTTCAGACCGTCCTTGAGCATCAGAACGACTCAAAAGAGCGAGGAAAATAAAGGAGTGCTGCTTATTTTCAGAAACCCCTCCTGCAGAATCATCTGATTGCACGTCTTTGTTTGCCTCTTTGCATTACGCATAAACATAATTACACTGAAAAGCTCTATTTCTCCCTCTTTGTATTAAGTCGGTTTTCCCATTTGGCTGCGATGTTCTGAGAAAAGCAAGCCAATTACAAAAGGAGCCCCGTTTCAATTGCGTAAACACTGCTATCAAGCTCTTCACTGGCAGCCGGTTGAATGGTGTTCTTGTTGTGCTTTGCTGTTGTTTCATTCCTCTCTTCGCTAATTGCATCCACGAGAAAAACAAGGAATTAAGAAGGTCAAGTGCTTCCTAAAATAACCCTGAAGAATCCGTCTCTCCTTTACCAGAGGAGCGATAAGAGAATGAGACAAATTGAGTGAAATAAGAGAAGGGAGCTGGGGAGGGGGAGCAGCTGAGATGGGCTGGAAGTGAGAAAATAGAGTGACAGGGGGGGGGGGAGAGAGTGAATAGAAAAACAGCATGGCTCATCAAGTCGCCCCCGAGCAAACCTGCAGGTGTGACATCTGAACACCTACCATTATCGCTACATCCTCGCCTCCCCGGGTCCGCTGATAGTCTCTGGAGGGCAGGATATTGGGGTCAAGGAGGATGAAGTGCAAGGAATGGAGGCAGCGTCTGCGGACAGACCCCAGGTGTGCTCGCTGAGAGATGAGCTCAGGGCCTTGCTCCTGGCAGGACTGTGGAGAAGTGAGCAGGGAGATGCCCCCAGGAGGAACCGGATCACAGTGGCAGGTTTACTCAGTCTTATGCTGCCAGTCGATGGCCCTGCTTGCTCTGATTTATCCGGGCACAAACACTCACAGTGTACTTCCTTACTTCAAAGAAAAACATCATTATTAGCAGCAGTTGTTTCCTTACGAGAATCAATCTTCACCTTGAAGCGTGCTGAAGGAACGGCTCGTTCCATTTTCTAAATGTTCCCACCATTGATCTTGGTCTTGTCTACCTTCTGATAAATGGCCTGGGCTTGTACAGTGCAGAATACATCCACACACACACACTTACACACAGGCTGAGGTGTGATTCACCCTCTGTTTAGCATGGCGATGCCTGAACAGCACTTCTGTTTCAATAACTGTTAGAAAACATGAGATATTTAAGAGATGATGCAACGCTGCTCATATCACCAGAGGTTAAAACAAAGCCAGTGAACCTGCAGCAAAGATGCGTCTCAATCACACGTGATCCAGTTTGTGAAGAAGCAGCCAAAAGAAACATTGTCTGCTCTTTAAGTGTTGGCCTGTCATAGATATTGCACTTCTGCAGTTATGTCATGATAAGTATGTTAACAATTAAAACTGTGCACTGGACGAGAGGCTGGGCTAGTTTCTAGAATTTAAGGACCTAAGATGCAGGGGTGGGTCCAGACTTTCTGACTGGGGTGGCCCAAATAGGACGCTTACTTACGCAGAGGTGGCATGGAGTATATGTGGTAGACTGTATAATAAATGGACGTAGTATCCGTGGCGTCAACCGTCTGTTTCTGAAGCACTGTTTTGAAGCCGATCATTGACGGGTGCCATATTGGAAATGCTGACCTCAAACTAGCTTCTGTCGTGCTAGTGTGAGGTAAAGAGGCAGGCTTTTAGCCCCCTTGCTAACAGCTACACTGTTCCCGCTTGTCAATCAAATCCCAATGTCTTAAAAAATAACAAGTTATAATAATATATATAATCAGTTTGCAGCTGAGTGTGAAGCAGCGGGGATGGGGATCAGCACCTCCAAGTATGAGGCCATGGTGCTCAGTCGGAAAAGGGTGGCCTGCCCTCTCCGGGTCGGAGGGGAGTCTTTGCCCCAGGCGGAGGAGTTCAAGTATCTCGGGGTCTTGTTCACGAGTGAGGGGAAAAGGGAGCGGGAGATTGACAGACGGATCGGGGCGGCGTCTGCAGCGCTGCGGGCGCTGTACCGGTCTGTAGTGGTGAAGAGAGAGCTGAGCCAGAAGGCAAAGCTCTCAATTTACCGGTCAATCTACGTTCCGACCCTCACCTATGGTCAGGAGCTGTGGGTAGTGACCGAAAGAACGAGATCGCGAATACAAGCGGCCGAAATGAGCTTTCTCCGCAGGGTGTCTGGGCTCAGCCTTAGAGAGAGGGTCAGGAGCTCAGACATCCGGGAGAGGCTCAAAGTAGAGCCGCTGCTCCTCCGGATCGAGAGGAGCCAGATGAGGTGGTTCGGGCATCTGGTTAGGATGCCTCCCGGGCGTCTCCCTGGGGAGGTGTTTCGGGCATGTCCGACTGGGAGGAGGCCACGGGGAAGGCCCAGGACACGCTGGCGAGACTATGTCTCTCAGCTGGCCTGGGAGCGCCTCGGTATCCTCCCAGAAGAGCTGGTGGAAGTGGCCGGGGAGAGGAGTGTCTGGGCTTCCCTGCTGAGACTGCTGCCCCCGCGACCCAGACCCGGATAAGCGGAAGAAGATGGATGGATGGATGGAAGTTATAATAAATTCACCCCCCGTACAGTGTGTGCTGATAGAGAAATGAGCTATTCAGACCAAAAATAGTTTTTTTGAACCAGGCTGTAAACATGTTTATTTCTGCTGTAAAAATCATGTCTATGAATGAGTGTGTATGTGGTTTCCGGTACCTCCGGAGCCAGCCTCTAGTGGACACTCGAGGAACTGCAGTTTTTAGAACTTCCGCATTGGCTTCATTTGTCGAGGATAGAGGGAGCCGCTTGGTATATGTGAAACTTCTCTTAATTACTAACTTTGATACTTGACACAGATCTTATAGTCCTGTTATCATCCACTCTTCATTAAACAGAGTGGTATCATACTTGCTAGAAACTGCTTGTTTGTTGCCTTTACTGCCATAATATTACACATATACTAATCTTCTATTATTTGGTCTCAACTCCAAAAGAAAACAAGTATCCAAAGTCATATTTTAAGACATTGCACAACATTGAAATACCACTAAAGCTACTTCCAGCCTGTTGGTTTGACCGTGAGTACTGCTGTCATGATTGAGGTTTTCGGGGTGTGGTTTCCAACAAGACATCAGGGGCGGCCCGTCTGGGGTATTACACATGTTTCTACATTATAGAGAAAGGATTTCATGAAACAGGGACGTAATCTACACATTATGCAGAAATGCAAAAACGCCATAGCTTGTAGGCGGTAAAACAGATTACTGTCAACATACTCCTTCCCCCTAATTATTACCTCTAACAGCTAATGGGTGAAAATATTAAGTGGGAGTCAGCAGAGGATTGAATCACCACTTGCAGCAACACTAATAAACCCTGTAATCATACTAAAAGTCTGCGTGTGTGTGTGTGTGTTAGTGTGTGCAGAGACAGACCACAATTCCCTGTACTGTGCGGGCTCCTATAGTGGAAGTGTTGCACCGCAGAGCAGAGGGAACCGCGGCTCACATCACAGAACTGACAAGCGTGGGGAAGCACATGAACACGGTGAAGCTCTAAATGGGAAAATAAACCTGGAGTAATTTACAGTCGTGCTGCTGCGTCAGTGCGAACGGTTTGTGTCCCCCTCTGTTAGTATTTCCCCTCCTTCTCTGCCGCCTCATGACCACTCCTTCTTCTCTTCTCTGTCTCTGCAGTATAAGAAAACATACACACTTTGATGTATCAGGAGAGTCCTGCTGAGAGAGGAGACGAAGTGATGATCTTTTCCTTTTTAATAATTGAGATAATCAAGTGGAAAGTGTGTGGAATTTAATCTCAGCCCGTCTCGTTAAATAATTTACCTGAATTACAGCCTCATTTACACCAAAACACTCTTTGAAAAACCGAACTGCAAAGCCTTTAAAAAATTATACAACTCCGAGATGCAAGATGCAAAACGCTCACATCATCCCGGGGGAAGCTCGGGTTTTCTCAGCCGAGCAAAGAAAACAGTATGAGTCATCTGCAGCAGGAGACAACAACCAGCACACTGAGCAATAAACAACATTCAAGATTACACTTTAGTTATGGAGGCTCCCGACTGAGCTTATTCTACAGGATTATTCCAGACATGGTGAAGGTTAATCAACTTCTTCTTTATGGAATTCATGTTTATCCTTCAGATACTCCAGAGATGTGTTACACTTTGTTTCATTATTTGTATTATTGTAGTTAAAGGAGGTTTAATTCCACAACATGCTTTAAAACAGTCCATCCATCCATTATCAGAATCAGAATCAGCTTTATTCACCAAGTATGCTTGAACACACAAGGAATTTGACTTTAGTAAACTGTGCTCTCTTTGTTCAAGGCAGAATAGGAATAAGAATAAGAACTACAATAAAAAATAAAATAAAAATGTAATAACAATAACCTTAGCTATAAATACAAGAAACAACAAATAGGCTTGACTAATATGTACAGGCTAAAATAATATGATAAAGTGCAGTGGTGAGTTGCAGAGGTAGTTTTACATTATAAAATAGAAGTTAAATAATACAAAAAATAGAAATATGGAATTCTGCTTTGAGAATTTTTGCATTGTGTATCTACATGTATATTTACAGAGAGTATTTATCTGACAGGTGTGACACTGTTATGGTTTAGTGTTCATCAGAGTGACAGCCTGGGGGAAGAAACTGTTCTTATGGCGGGTTGTTTTGGCGCACAGTGATCTGTAGCGCCTGCCGGAGGGGAGGAGTTTAAAGAATTTGTGTCCAGGGTGTGAGGGGTCAGCAGTGATGCTACCTGCCCGTTTCCTGGCCCTGGACCGGTACAAGTCCTGGATGGGGGGCAGGTCGACACCGATCTTGACCGCTTATCCCGTTAGGGGTCACGGGGGGCTGGAGCCTATCCCAGCTGGCTTCGGGCGGAAGGCAGGGTACACCCTGGACAGGGTGTGCTGATAGAGAAATGAGCTACTCAGACTAAACAGTTTTTTTGAACCAGGCTGTAAACATGTTTATTTCTGCTGTAAAGATCGTCTTCTTTAAATGGGTGTGTATGTGGTTTCCTGTGTTTCTGCAGCCAGCCTCTAGTGGACGCTTGATGAACTGCAATTTTTAGCACTTCTGCATGGGCTTCATATTTTAAGACCGGAGGTTGCTGCTTGGTATATTTAAAGTTTCTCTTTTTTGCCCTGTTAGCATCCGTTTTGTAAACAAAGCCAAAACAGTCCAGCGCTTTCAGCTCGAAGCGTCCTTGCCAGATGTTTTTTTGTTGCTTTGCTCCCAAGAAGATGTCTTGGTGTCAACTTTGTCTCTCACATTGTCAGAGGAGAATCAAGTTTGACGATAATTTGCACATATGTGCTAGCAGTGATGCTATTGCAGCATTTGAAAGCTGTTCTGCTGCCCCCTAGTGGCCACAGAGCCCATTTAATGAAGTCTTTGAGAGGATGAAAGGTTTACAGTCTAATTTGTCCAGTTGGCATTGCTATCTGTATTCACAGTGTGCTTGAGGCTTGAATGCCTGCATTTAATGTTTGCTAAATTGAAAATCCTTGCACCAAACATCAGATTTAGAGGCCTGAATATTCACTGAGGTGTAAAAGGAGCTCTCTGATGTGTTACCCAGCATATCACACAGATATCTCAGCTTGAATTTGATGTAATTTAAAAACATGAATGACAGCACTTTTCCTGTGGAGGTATGATGCTCTGTAATGATACCTGTGAGTGGCTGCTCAGGAAGAAAAACAAAGCCCTCAGACACAAATAGCATCGGAAAGATGTGCAGTGTTGAACATTCCTATATTTTATGATATCATTTGGAGGAATGTAAGCACCCTCCTGCACAAATTAATTTTTCTCTCCATTTCCCTGAGCCTATTCAACCAGGAAGGAAGCCTTGACCTGGTGCACCTGTAATAAATCAAGAGTAGGTACCGTGGAGTGTATCCACTCCAGCTCTTGGTGTACTCTGATGAGGATCCTAATGGCTTCAAATTTGGAGAACATCTCTTTTTCTTTGTGTTTTGATCGAATGAGAACGAGTCTGCTGCTCTTTTTTACAGTTTCCAGCTTCGGCAATCTGTCAGGGAGAGTGAGGGGAATTGTCCTGCTGCAAATTGTCTATTTCTATTACCATGCATAATTTAAAACACACGGCTATTTTAGGGGCATTGTGCAGGCTGGCGAGAGTGCAGGCGCAGTGTGAGCCAAGAGATTCTCAGTACAAGACTAATGATGGTAATGGCAGCAATTATATATATGGCCGTGTTCTCATTTGGCTCACAATGTCACCGCCTGTCCCAGCTCCCCTCCCGCCTGTCTCCCTTTATCTTTCACTCACTTTGAAAGACAGCCTCCAGATCTGCCTCCACTCTTTCTCCATTTCTCTCACCTACCCGCAATCTCTCTCACTCTCTCCCACTTTTGTCTGTGTGTGTGCAGACAGGTGAGGAGAGAAGGTTCAGAGTCGTATATCTTAGTTTTGCTAACCTCTCCCGCAGCCGCAGAGGTGACAGAAATCCCAGAGTGCATCACACCAATCAGACGGCGCTCGCACTGTCATCAACCGTCAGCATGCAGGTGAACTCTTTGACATCTTAAGTGCGCTTGTTCCAAACTTTGAGAAAGCCCTCTCCGGAGATGTAAACATTTTTCAAACTGTCACAGAGAAAAAGTTTGTGTATGTTTTAAAGGAGTTTGCTTTGACAGGGTTGTGTGAAAATTTACAGACATGACTTCAACTTTCAACCAGAAGGTCGCACGAAGAAGAAGAAGAGCAGATGCTTTTCCTTCTATCTTTCCAAGCCTCCTCTTCATTTGAGTAATTATTAATATCTGATTTGAATAATTCAAGCTGCCATATACATTCCTTTACACCTCTGCATTCATTACCGCGCTCCAAATCTGCATCGGATCTTTACATCCCCCACGTTTGCAGGGAAGACTATAAAACTTTAATATTTGGCCTTTCTGTGCATTTTAAAATTCAGGTTTCTTTTCAGAGGAAGATGTTATACAATAAAGCTAACAGAGCAGGTGTCACAGTGTTCTAGAGGAAGCACGTTTACCCTACACACACACAGAGAGGCGCACACAAACATGTTCATGCACTGTGGAGTTCTCTCTGAATGAATAATCCTGTGCAGAGCTGGGGAGTCAGTACGAGCTCACTGAGGAGAGAGGAGATGGGATAGGGAGGAGATGATGAAGAGGTGGAGGGTAGTAGAGAAGAGGGAGGTGAATATGTTATTATCATGCTTCCAGTTGAGAGTTTCAGAGAGTTACAACCACCAGATCTGTGTCCGGTCCATCTCTGATCCGCCACAGCACCAGATCCATTCTAGTCAATGTGTTAACTTCCACTGGATCCGCTCTGTTGCATTCCGGCTGAGTCTCAGAGCCCTCCAGATCAGATACACAAGACTTCTATTTCTGCTGGATGCCGGAGCACGACGTGTCACAAAGCAGAATGTTGGTTTTATCATTGCACATGCTTTTAAGCATGCTAACCGGACTCTTGTCCAATCGGCGGCTGAGGGGAGGGTTAAAGAGACAGGTACACAGAAAAAAGCAGGAAGGAGCAGAAGGCAAGAGAACGCAACGAGAACGGAACAAAGAGCAGAAACGGGAGAACAGACGGAAAGGCAAGAGACAGAACCGGAGAGGAGCAGGCACGTGAGGTACGGCGGCAACTGAGAGAGAGAGAACAGAGCAGGACCGACATCCAGACGCTAAAGATGGAGACCGAGAGTCAGCCAACTGTGAAGGAGTGTCACAACACAGAGTACACGCAGCGGCAGAGTGAGGAACTCTGTATTCCTAGTATGAATAAAACAAATGCAATCAATAAAAACACATCACAAATAAAATCCAAGGTATAAAAGCATGCTAAAAAGAATGTGCAATGATAAAACCAACTTTCTGCCTTGTGACATACGCATCAATCTCAACAGAGCAGATGGAGCGGGACAGGAAGTCAGGTTTCACCAAAACAAAATGAAAACATCCGGTTAATTTTCAGAATAAAACACTCTGTGTTATCACCAGATCGTATTTCACTTAACTACAACAACAAACCAAAGTCATGATGAGCGGAGCCAGGCCTGGAGTCAACAGGTCAGAGGTTTTCAGAGGACCAGAAAGACAACATGGATGAGGAGAGGAGGAGGAGAATCCTTGATTCAGTGATTACTGCAGGGAAACCTTGATTCAGTGATTACTGCAGGGAAACCTTGGTCACAAAGGTTAGCAGAATGGACTTTTTACAGTCCTCTCTCAGTAACTCATAACTCTCAAACACACTTACAGTGTCTTTATTATTTTATTGCCCAGGCTTGTTACCAGGTCTCCTGTGTCATTGCAGTGGTTTGTCCCATTCCTCTTTCTTGAGCCATTATGAGCCCTGAGGACTCGAGCACCCACCCAGAATCAACAGGTCAGAGGTTTTCAGAGGACCAGAAAGACAACATGGATGAGGAGAGGAGGAGGAGGAGGATCCTTGATTCAGTGATTACCGACCTAGGTCACATGACTCCAGCTGTCCGGCGGTCCTGCTCTGGACCGGACACAGATCTGGTGGAAGTCTGATGTTGCTGAGTGCTGTGTTCATGGCACCTGACAGGCATTCAGCATGGTTTATGCGTCTAGTAATCGAGATGTAGTGAGCTGTACCTGTGAAGCAGCTGTTCAGGAGTTTAAGAACGAATCAGGACAGACCCCAACGGGCTGGTCTGGTTTTAAAGAGGTGACTAAAGTAAGAAGAAGACTGGACTGTGTTGTGTACCACAGTCAAACAGATCTTCAGCCCTGATGAAGCAAAACCAGCAGCGTACAAAGTGGACTTCTGTAGTTGGGAGGCACGTGATTCACATCCAAACTATCGGGATAAAATTGGTGGTGAAATTGAGAAAGCGCTTGCCTCTACTCTTCTTTGGGAAAGCACTTAATCCCAAAACTGCTGCAGGGATCTACAGAAATCACTCTGGCTCTGCGGAGCTGCTCCTGGGTGAGATTGTGTCTAATTGAGTAAGTCCAGATGGGGAAGTGAGGCTTTCTGCCCAGCTAACCTGTGGTACCTTGAATAAACAAACATCCAGTCTGAACAAACGTTGCCTGACTTTGTAAGAGTGATTACACTGGATTTATAATGAGACAAATGAGTTACTTTAAGAGAGGTGACAGCAGATACTCCTTCTGGATACCTATTACAGTTTTAGGCTTATATGGGCAAATACCAAGCGGCACACTGCAAAAACTCAAAATCTGTGATCCAAGTGAAATTGTCTCATTTGTAGTCTAAATGTCTTCTCCCTCTTGATTTAAGATAAATTTACTTAACAAGTAACATTTGAGCGAGATAGAGGGACTTGTTTTAAGACATCTTAAATATTTTGTTCAGTCAAACAATCTTGAAATGATCTTGTTTTGAGTTTTAATTTAGAAGAAACAAGGTTTATTTAACATTTCAGACATTTTTCAAGCTGAGATCTTATTTGTAGAAGACGGATAATCTGGATTTAAGACAAACACTTTACTTGATTTAAGGAAATGACTTTTATTAATCTATCAGAAAACAGATCCATTGATAAAAGAAAGAAAGAAAGAAAGGAAGAAAGAATGAATGAAAGAAAGAAAGAAAGAAAGAGAGAAAAGAAGAGAGAAAGGAAAGAATGAAAGTAGAAAGAAAGAAAAGAAGAGAGAAAGAAAGAAAGAAAGAAAGAGAGAAAAGAAGAGAGAAAGGAAAGAAAGAAAGAAAGAGAGAAAAGAAGAGAGAAAGGAAAGAAAGAAAGAAAGTAGAAAGAAAGAAAAGAAGAGAGAAAGAAAGAAAGAAAGAAAGAAAGAAAAGAAGAAAGAAAGAAAGAAAGAAAAGAAGAAAGAAAGAAAGAAAGAAAGTAGAAAGAAAGAAAGAAAGAAAAGTAGAAAGAAAGAAAGAAAGAAAGTAGAAAGAAAGAAAGAAAGAAAGAAAGAAGAAAGAAAGAAAGGAAGAAAGAAAGTAGAAAGAAAGAAAGAAAGAAAGAAAGTAGAAAGAAAGAAAGAAAGAAAAGAAGAAAGAAAGAAAGTAGAAAGAAAGAAAGAAAGAAAGAAAGAAAAGAAGAGAGAAAGAAAGAAAGAAAGAAAGAGAGAAAAGAAGAGAGAAAGGAAAGAAAGAAAAGAAGAGAGAAAGAAAGAAAGAAAGAAAGAAAAGAAGACAGGAAAGAAAGAGAGAAAGAGAGGAAAGATAGAAAGAAAGAAAGAAAGAAAGAAAAGAAGAAAGAAAGAAAGAAAGAAAGAAAAGAAGAAAGAAAGAAAGAAAGAAAGAAAGTAGAAAGAAAGAATAGAATAGAGAAAGGAAAGAAAGAAAGAAAAAAAAAGAAAGAAAGAAAGGAAATGACTTTAATTGGAGAATCTATCAGAAAACGGCTCCATTGATAAAAGAAAGAAAGAAAGAAAGAAAGAAAGAAAGAAAGAAAGAAAGAAAGAAAGAAAGAAAGAAAGAAAGAAAGAAAGAAAGAAAGAGAAGTTGTTGTTTTTAAGGGTGGGTTTCAGTTTTCAGACACTGTTTCTTTAAATCAGATATAAATCTTCCTCCTCAAACTCCATGCACACAATGAAACAGCTCCTTTAGAGCAGAGCTGTCTTCTCCTAAAGAACAACATGACTGAATATTAGTATATCCAGCTCACTATGAGAAGACATTATATCTCAACATGAGACAATTCAACTTTGTCATCTTATTTCAAGAACAAGATGGTCTTAAACCTAGAGAAGTGCTGCTATAATACAACTCAGATTAAGGTGAATATATCTCAGATGAAGAAGTTGACATGAAATGTATTAGTGCAGGAATATTTATTTGAGTGAAAAAATACTAATTGTTATCATTCCTGTCTTATTCTGAGACACTAAGATTTAAAATACTGGAACAATATTAAATAAAATAAGTTTTCCCTGCAAATTTTAAGATCACAGTTTTCTAAATATTACATCCTATTTTAAGAAATCTTACCAAGCAAAGCTTCACTTCTTCTATTGGCAGATTGTTTTTCTTATTTTAAGGTAAAAGTACCTTGAAATAAGTTTTTCTTTCTAGTTTTTGGAGGGGCATTTTTTCCAGTGCAACCTCTGGCTCATACTCACATACAGAGTGTTCACTATAATGTGCTCTGAACACATTAACTCACATTTTCCAATATTTCACATAAAAAATGTTTCATTTTTCTCTTGTCTGCTCTGTTTATGAAGGTTTATTTAGTTGCTCTGATACGGATGCCAGTGTCAGCATCAGCCTCCAATACAGCCTAGAATAAAGAAGCTATGGGTAAGCCAGTTAGTGCACCCAACACGCTACAAACTCATGCACAAACAGAGTCTTATGCACATGCACTAATGGAGAGATGTCAGAGTGAGAGGGTTGGTTTCCCTCAAGCAGCAACCTCCGGTCTTAAAATATGAAGCCTATGCAGAAGTGCTTAAAACTGCACTTCATTGAGCGTCCACTAGAGTATGTGGTTTCCGGTGTTTCTGCAGCCAGCCTCTAGTGGACGCTCGACGAACTGCAGTTTTTAGCACTTCTGCATAGGCTTCATATTTTAAGACCGGAGGTTGCTGCTTGAGGGAAACCAACCCTCTCACTCTGACATCTCTCCATTAGTGCATGTGCATAAGACTCTGTTTGTGCATGAGGTTGTAGCGTGTTGAGTGCACTAACTGGCTTACCCATAGCTTCTTTATTCTAGGCTGTGTTGGAGGCTGATGCTGACACTGGCATCTGTATCAGAGCAACTAAATAAACCTTCATAAACAGAGCAGACAAGAGAAAAATGAAACATTTTTTATGTGAAATATTGGAAAATGTGAGTTAATGTGTTCAGAGCACATCATAGTGAACACTCTGTATGTGAGTATGAGTAAATACATCAATATGTGTGTAATGCAAATATTATGTAACTGTATCATAAATCGTTCATGGCATCTTGTTCTCTCATGTGAGAGTAAGGTCACACTTCCCTTTAGGCCTAAGAGTGTGTGTGTGTGTGTGTGTGTGTGTGTGTGTGTGTGTGTGTGTGTGTGTGCTACATATGTGTCCATGCACACACACACATATGAAACATGTGAGATGCTGCACCATAAATAAGAACCTGATGTAGGTCAGTCTATGTGCTCCACTGCAGCCGCCTTTCCTCCACATACATCATGCATGTTGAAGTGTAGCATGTGTGTGTGTGTGTGAAGTATGCACCATCAGTGTGTGTGTGTGTGTGCGTGTGTGTGTGTGTAGGGTCGGGGGTTGAAGATGCCCGTGGTCATCCCTCAGTGTGTCGCTGACATTGGCCTTGGATCTATTATCTGTACGCCGCTGGGCAGAGAAAGGGAGGCTGATGTCAGGTGGGGTTCCCATTCATGTCATTGGAGGTGTCAGACTGTCGGCCGAGCCTCTGGCCAGCATCACTCAGCACACACACACACAGCCTCGCTCTCTGTTTGTGTGTGTGTGTGTGTGTTTTGTGTTCTACTGTATGTGCAGCGGTTGATTCATGTGATCTTGTGTTGTTTCACTTTCTCTGGAGAAGGGCAGGAGGTCTGACTGAAGTCTAATGACTGTCACATGCTATTAAAGGGTTCCCACACACAAACACACACACACACACACACACACACACACACACACACACACACACACACACACACAGAGAGACACACACAGTACTTCCTGACAGGTGCTGGAGGCTCTGATGTATTGATCTCAGCAGGGACCTCCACAACTTGAGTTAGCTCTGGACAGTGAAAAGACCGGGCTGACTCACTGAGGGAAGAATAAACCAAACATGAGCTTTTAATTCAAAGCTAATGTTCTATTCATACCCTTCATTAATCTTGCAGAATCATAAATATCTTTTTGTTTAATATAATAATTAAATATGTTTCTATTCAAATGAGTGTATATTCACACTCACACAAGCTGGCGGGGTTGATGTTTATTTCATGCAACTGGTGTGACCGCAGATGAGCAACACAACAGGATGAACAAAAGCATCCAAGGTTGAGGAGGTAGAATCGTTGTCCAGACGAGAACAGCAAAGGTGTCTGCATATTAGTCCATAAACTGTCCTCATGGTGCAGGCTTTCTGATGCTTTCCCTGCCATCATGTTGTGAACATTATGACAGAGCTTTCGCTGCACGCTTTTGATGTCCTGCCTCATGGGACTCATCTCCTGCCTCCCACCTGTCACCTCATTCCACAGGGGAGACTTCACACTGTGAGGGACGTGTATGAAGAAGCAATATTGGAAAACTTCACAAGCAGGCTTCCCAAAAATATCTTGAAAAGTGCTGTAAATTGGAAGTAGTGCATATGTGAAAAAGACAACTTTATGCATCTTAGTTAATGTTTGTGAATCTTTCCTTTATCACCGTGTTTTTGGACTTTTGAATGAGGATGCAAGTTTTGCATCAACTGCTTGGATTAGTTTAGCCTCAGCCCTGAGCTCCCTTGTCTCGTAGGTTCCTCTGGATCTCTGCTGCTGTGGACGTGCCAGACTCCAGCTG
Source organism: Notolabrus celidotus (assembly GCF_009762535.1). Lineage (NCBI taxonomy): Eukaryota > Metazoa > Chordata > Actinopteri > Labriformes > Labridae > Notolabrus > Notolabrus celidotus. Next base: position 3,418,095 of record NC_048276.1, read on the forward strand.
CTACAACTACTACTATCCGTCTCCCCACTATCATCTCTCTCTCTTCATCTCCCTCTATCCCTCTCTCCAACACGGTCTCAGCTGAGTCTAGTTCTACTCAAGGTTTCTGCCTGTTAAAGGAAGTTTGTCCTTGCCACTGTAACTTGCTAAATGCTGCAATTCATCTTGGAATCATCTACCAGTCAGTATCCAGGAGGCAGACACCCTCTCTACCTCTAAGAGTAGGCTTCAAACTTTCCTTTTTGATTAAGCTTATGGATCAGGCTTGGACCAGCTCTTAGTTATGCTGCTATAGGCTTACACACTGGGATCCCATTAAAGTTCCTAACCATAGACCTTTCTGGAGTCCCTGAGCTCCCTTGTCTCGTAGGTTCCTCTGGATCTCCAGCTCCTACAACTGCTACTATCCGTCTCCCCACTATCATCTCTCTCTCTCTCTTCATCTCCCTCTATCCCTCTCTCCAACACGGTCTCAGCAGATGTGTGTCTAACATGAGTCTGGTCCTGCTGGAGGTTTCTGCCTGTTATAGGAAGTTTGTCCTTGCCACTGTAACTTGCTAAATGCTGCAAAGTGCTCTGCTCATGGTGGATTAAGATGAGATCAGACTGAGTCCTGTCTGTAAGATGGGACTGGATCTGATCCTGTCTTGATGTTGGGGAACATAGAGTACGGTCTAGACCGGCTCTGTTTGGAAAGAGTCTGAGGACAACATTTGTTGTGATTTGGTGCTATATAAATAAAGTTTGATTGATTTATTAATAGCCTTATATATAATTATTTTCAAAGCTTAAAAACATCAGCATGCAATCTGGAGCCAAGAACTGACAGATGTGACTGGACACACCTTAAAGGTGACATATCATGCAACATGGACTTTTTAATGGTTCTCTACCTGAAATATGTGTCCCTGTCTACAAACCCCCAGAGAATGAAAAGAATCCATTCTGCCCCTGTTCTGATTTCTCCACCTTTCTGTAAATGTGTGCTGAAACGAGCCGTTTCAGTTTTCAGTGTTTTTCATACGTCACAACGCCATCCGGTCTGTAACAGGAAGTCAGAGCTCGGAGCTTGTTCAGCCCATAGACTGTATAAGATACAACTCAACCCCTCCTCCGTTTTTCATTCCCTGCACACGTGTGTGCTAACAAGGAGCTTAGGAGGGAGGCATGCTAGTTGTAGGCTGCCTTAATAAACACAAAGGTCGGTTTTACTCCCCACGTCTGCAGATTTGAAGATCTAGTGGAGGATTTTTATTTATCATGGATAAGTGCTAGCGCTAGTTAGCATAGCCACATAGCTACATGTTGGTAGCTGTGTACCAAGACACACGTCGACATACTGACAACTAAAACAACAAGAAACACTAAATCTGTGACCAATGGTTCAGAAAGGTAAATGGACTTGTACTTATATAACGCTTTTCTAGTCTTTCTGACCACTCAAAGCGCTTTTACACTACTCGCCACATTCACCCATTCATACCCATTCACTCACTGATGGTGGAGGCTGCTATGTAGTGAGGGACCATCAGTGTTAGCTAATCTCATTCGTTCTCATTCACACACCTCTGAACAACAGAGGGAGCAATTCAGGGTTCAGTGTCTTGCTCAAGGACACTTCGGCATGTGACTGCTGGGGCTGGGATCGAACCGCCAACCTTCAGATTGATAGACGACCGACTCTACCCACTGAGCCACAGCCGCCCAAAGGTCCTGCTGCAGGCGCCTCTCTTTCAGGATCAGATTCTGGATCAGATTCAGAGCGTTGAAGTAACGCAGGTCTGTAAACAGCCGTGTATATTCAGCCAACATGTAAACATTAGATCAACGTGCTGGAGAGCCGAAGCCACACCCACTTCCTGAGGGGGCGTGGTCAGAGAGCTCATTCTCATTTAAAGGCACAGACACAGAAAACAGCCTGTTCTGAGCAGGGCTGAAAAAGAGGGGTTTACAGGCAGACCAAAATCTGATTTCAAAGTGTTTTTTGAGCATAAACTTTTAGACCAATATATGTTGATGAAAAAGAGCAGAATATGTCACCTTTAAATTCTTCTTATTCATTTCCTTTTTAAATGTAACACTCCAAACTTTTGTGAAATCAAAACACCTCGTGCATCAAGGTCCAAACTCTTAAAAAAACAATCCTTGTTGACTCCAATGAGACTCAGATTTTCACCTCCTGCTTTTGGCTTAAAACATTTCTTCATGTTAAGCTGTTAAATTACAAAACAAGGGATTGAGAAAGCTTCTGGATGAGTTGGTTGCTCAGACATGAAAAGTCTGATGCTTGAATGAGTGGATTAACTCAAAAATAAAAAATCATTCTTGGGGATCAATTTCCGTCTTTATTCTCTCATCGTTCTTGTCTTCCTTTTTTTTATATATTCTCTGTGAACATTTAACGATCTGTCTGCGCTTCCTTCTGTTCTCTCTTCCTCTCTCTACGTCTCTCTCGTTTACCATTCCTCCCCTAATGCGCGTATCGACGGGTCGGCGCATGAGTGGAAGAGTATGGACGATTGGCCTCTGATTGATTTCTGTCATACAGCCTCTCAGCAGTGGGAGGCTGTTCACTGGAGATAAATGATGTTGGCACAACAAAAGCAAATAAACCTCTTCTATCCATCACTCTGTCTGTGAGGTTTTTTTTTTCTTTCTCACCTGAACTCTGCTGTCTGCATCTCTCTGCCACCGTGTCTCGCTCCCCACCTCCTCTCCCTCCGTCTCTACAGATGTCTTCTGTATTCCTTGCTCAGATTTCAGTCTCAGCCTTTACTCTCTCTCTCTCTCCTCTTTTCCATTCCTTCCTTGTGTTTTGGTTTTTAAATTGTTCTTTCTTTAACTCTGTCCTTGTTAGACACATTTTTGTGGGTCAACAACCTTGATAAAAGATTCTGTCTCATATTCCTGCAGCTCGACACAGCATACTACATTACAACTGTCCAATCCAGTGTTGTAGTTGTACTGGAGATGTTGGTGAGGACCAGGTGAAATCAAATAGCTGGTTGGGATGGTGAGTGTTGTTCAGGTAGCATCTGTAAGAACAGTTTCTCTTTGAGTAAACCTCCTTTAATTATGATTTATGCATAAATTATAGAAGTGACAGGAATTGGGAATGAGTGTTTACAAGATGTGCGTGTGGTCTGAAATGAACAATAAACAGAATATGTCTTCATTTATAGAATACTAACTTAAAACTACACACAGCTGAACTCTGTGTAAGCTATTCTATGTCTTAACATAGGACTCTGAGGATTGTAGTTTCCCCTGTGAAGCATCCAAGGCTTTTATTTTGAAGGTGGATAAATGGAAGGGTTGTTGTGATGATGAGTTATAGGATTAGGGTTAGGATTAGGGTTAGGATTAGGATTAGGGTTAGGATTAGGATTAGGGTTAGGGTTAGGATTGGGGTTAGGGTTAGGATTAGGGTTAGGATTAGGGTTAGGGTTAGGGTTAGGATTAGGGTTAGGATTAGGATTAGGGTTAGGGTTAGGGTTAGGATTAGGGTTGTGATTAGGATTAGGGTTAGGATTAGGTTTAGGGTTAGGGTTAGGATTAGGGTTAGGATTAGGGTTAGGATTAGGATTAGGGTTAGGGTTAGGGTTAGGATTAGGGTTGTGATTAGGATTAGGGTTAGGGTTAGGGTTAGGATTAGGGTTAGGATTAGGATTAGGGTTAGGGTTAGGTTTAGGGTTAGGTTTAGGGTTAGGGTTAGGGATGTGATTAGGGTTTGGGTTAGGTTTAGGGTTAGGGTTAGGGTTAGGGTTAGGGTTAGGGTTAGGTTTAGGGTTAGGTTTAGGGTTAGGGTTAGGATTAGGGTTGTGATTAGGATTAGGGTTAGTGTTAGGGTTAGGTTTAGGGTTAGGTTTAGGATTAGGGTTAGGGTTAGGGTTAGGATTAGGGTTGTGATTAGGATTAGGGTTAGTGTTAGGGTTAGGTTTAGGGTTAGGTTTAGGATTAGGGTTAGGGTTAGGGTTAGGATTAGGGTTGTGATTAGGATTAGGGTTAGGGTTAGGGTTAGGTTTAGGTTTAGGATTAGGGTTAGGTTGTGATTAGGATTAGGGTTAGGGTTAGGGTTAGGTTTAGGGTTAGGTTTAGGATTAGGGTTAGGGTTAGGGTTAGGATTAGGGTTGTGATTAGGATTAGGGTTAGTGTTAGGGTTAGGTTAGGGTTAGGTTTAGGATTAGGGTTAGGGTTAGGGTTAGGGTTAGGGTTAGGTTTAGGGTTAGGGTTAGGGATGTGATTAGGGTTAGGGTTAGGGTTAGGTTTAGGATTAGGTTTAGGGTTAGGTTTAGGATTAGGGTTAGGGTTAGGGTTAGGGTTAGGGTTGTGATTAGGGTTAGGGTTAGGGTTAGAACCAGAACTAAACTCATGCAAACAGAACCAGAACCAAACTCAAGCAAACAGAACCAGAACCGAACCAGAACCGAACCAGTACCGAACCAGAACCGAACCAGAACCAAACCAGTACCGAACCGAACCAGAACCAAACCAGTACCGAACCAGAACCGAACCAGAACCGAACTAGTACCGAACCGAACCAGAACTTTACTAGAACCGAACTAGAACCGAACCAGAACCGAACCAGAACCAAACCAGAACCGAACCAGAACCAAACCAGAACCAAACCGAACCAAAACCGAACTCAAGCAAACAGAACCAGAACAAACTCAAGCAAACAGAACCAGAACCAGGACCAGAACCAAATTCAAGAAAACAGAACCAGAACCAAACCTCGAGCAAACAGAACCAGAACCAAACTGGATCAAACATTATTAATGTCCTCAGGTTGGCATTGAGAAAAATCAGATGCCTCAGCTTGGACGGTCTGATCCGATTTCTCCTCTCAGTGAGTATTTGCCCGGTTTTTGAGAAGAACCCTAACCCTAACCCTCTCAGAAGGAACAGATGAAGCCACGATACACAGCCTCCCCTCCATCACCTAAATCCTATATCCTCACATGTGATTGGCCGCATGGCCGCCATGCTGACCAATCAAAACAAAGTTCTGCTGTGAGCAGAGCTGGAGCTGAGCACTGAGAGAGCTAAGCAGAGAAAGGAACAAAATGGGAGCCGGCTCTCTCTCTGGATGTGAGCCGGCTCTTCTGATTCACTATAAAGCATCGACTCTCAGAGCTGCAGCTTTTGATCATGACACATCACTAATGTGCTTAATCTGTGTTACAATTATGAGGGGGTCCTTGGACAATTTTCTCACCTGTAAGGGGTCCCTGGCTCCAAAAAGTTTGAGAACCCCTGCTTCACACCTTCCGCCACAAACATCAGACTCAAAATGCTTTGTGCACGTCTTTAATTCTCACAGATGCACACAGTTTAGTCCCCAACACACAACTGGATCTTCAGGAAAACACCAACAACTCTGAGCTAACATAGCTGATAGCTACTGAAGACTGAGGCAATAAAATACAAATACAATAAAATGCTAAAAAATAATTAGCTTCAAAGTTGAACCAGTGTTACCAGAAAATGGAAGGCAGTACTCTTAATGAAGACTAAAACATATAGACAAGCTTACCTATACATTAATATCATAATTCACTTCAAGTAATTTCAGCTTTCCTTGATGAACAGGATCTGATTCAGGCAAACTCATAAAGAACCACTTCATGACACTTTGCACGTACCATTAAGCTCCTGAGTAAGTGTTGTAATTAACTCCCTCCTATGTATCTACCTCATATAACCTTGCCTCTTTTCAACTACTTATATCAAATTACTTAATTCCAGTATTTTGCATAAACCCTCCAGAAAGGCCCGGAGACTGTGTCCAGACTTATTATATTACATTTCACTGCAGTAAAACTGAGTCAAACTCTACATGCCTCTTGGCTGAATTCATTACTCTCAGGTGAAGAATGTCTTCCTGTTTGACAGCTGAACACTGATCCAAAATGGAAGAGGCATTCAGAATGACAAAGAGCCTCACCGAGTCCCGAGAGGGGACTCTGGTGTGTGATCATGTAGGAAGCTATACATTCTGCAACCATATTTTCCTGCAAATAACAAATGTAGATGCACAATGTCTAAATATGATGTCATGTGACTCAGTGTTCAGATGGACAATGCAGTCTTTAGACCATCATTAAATATCTGATGAGGATATTTTGAAATCTTAATAAAAACTAAACTAGTTTGCATTCCCAGGAACTCCCTCTGTGTTTCAACAGCTGTGTAAACTCCACAAACACTGACACGTTCAGCTGAAGGTCTCCAGTTTACAGGGTCACTTTTAAAACCGGAACACCGGGAAGAGAGACGCATTCACGGTGGGCTGAGAGAAGACTACTGTTACAAGCCGGTCGAAACGCACATAACTTTACCCCTGAACTATGTGCGTTTCGACCGGTGGAACCAGGGTCTAAATTTGGTTCAGTGGTAGATCATCTTCCCCCTAAAAAGCCCCTGCTAGGGGGGTAGTGCTTTTCAAAAAGCCTCAGGGCTTTTGGGGGGGCGGGGCCTGCAATGCCGAATGTCTCTGATTGGTAGATTAACCGCAGTGTTTTTATTCCGCCCGCCATCCACAATAACATCACACACATCTGTGATTCTCTTGATTTCTCTTTCTTTCATTAGTTTTTATTTGTTCTATCTTTTTTGTATGTGTGTGTACTTTTCAAAAGAAGAAGCTGTGATTCTCTTGATTTCTCATTGCTTTTTCCATGTTTTTAACCGCAGGCGCAAAATTTTCACTTTTTTTCAAGTTTTTTCTGCTTTTGGAACACAATTTCAAATTTGAGGAAAATGTATTTTTTCGACAGGCTCCGGGTCAACTTTTTTGTCAAATTTATTTTGTGAAACAATTTTTTTGTCAAATTTTTTTTGTGAAACAATTTTTTGTCAATTTTTTTTTTTCAAAAATTTTTTTCTTCAAAAATGTTTTTGTTAAATTTTTTTTTCAAATTCTTGTTTTTTTTTTTTTAAAAAAATTCAAATTTTTTCTTGTCAAAATTTTTTTTTTCAAAAAAAAAAAAAAAAAAATGTTTTCTTCCAATTTTTTTTTTCAACATTTATTTTCAACATCTTTTTTTTGTCACATTTTTTTTGTTTTGAAAAATAAAAAAAATGTTTTCAAAAAAAAAATGTTTTCAAAAAAAATTTGTTTTCCTAAATATTTTTTCAATTTTTTTGTTTCAAATTTTTCCAAAAACTATTCAGAGTCATTGTTTTTTCCATCTGTGATTCACTTGATTTCTCTTTCTTTCATTAGTTTTTATTTGTTCTATCTTTTTTGTATGTGTGTGTACTTTTCAAAAGAGAAGCTGTGATTCTCTTGATTTAGCAGCTTGTAACAGTAGTCTTCTCTCAGCCCACCGTGAATGCGTCTCTCCTCCCGGTGTTACGGTTTTAAAAGTGACCCTGTAAACTGGAGACCTTCAGCTGAACGTGTCAGTGTTTGTGGAGTTTACACAGCTGTTGAAACACAGAGGGAGTTCCTGGGAATGCAAACTAGTTTAGTTTTTATTAAGATTTCAAAATATCCTCATCAGATATTTAATGATGGTCTAAAGACGTTTATGAGGGATGCATCCGGCTGAGAGTCTCCAGTTAACAGGGTCGCTGTTTAAACCAAAACACCGGCCGATCTCTGCCACGGCTTTTTGAGTTAAAAAGGATTTTAAAGCCGTGTTGAAACGTCTTTGCTACTCGCGCTTATCTCCTCTCACGTGTTGATTCAGTGAATCCATCTGTGATGAAATATAGCACCATCTAAAACAGCGCCAGCTGAGTCTCTTCATGCTAACAGGCTAACTGTTGTGTTGCTCATAATGATCCCTGCCTGCCCGTCTGCTTCTGTGGTGTCATCTGTGATGAATGGCATTCGTCTTTGTGTTACTGCCCTCTACTGGTCTGGTGGTGTAGTGCATTTACTTTTCTTTTCCTCCATACATCACTGGCCTGATTTGCAACCCTAACATCGTATGGATGTGAATAAGAATAGACGAGCCCGTTGTTGAGCTTTCATAAGAGGACGCCACAACAACATAACATCTAAAGGATGAAACACAGAGATAAGTGACTTTGATGGATTACTGCTACACTTTAGGTGCGATACCAGCGGAACTCCAACCTTACAACAATCACAGAGAAAGTTGAGATGATACAACGGAGTCTTCAATCAACAGTAATAAAAACAAAAAAGTTACAGAGAGAGAAAAAGGAGTTAGTTCTCTCTTTGAGCATCAGACGGATGAGCAGCACCGTAGAGAATCAATCCGAAGAGAAAGAAAATGAGACGCTGGCTGTACTTTGTGTGATTTTCTGGGCACATGAGTCTATTTTCTGGTTCAGGACTGATATCACCACACTGAAATGGATTTTATTTTAGTTCAAAGCTCAGACAAACACTCTCTGAGCCTCACAAAACTGTCTCCCTTTCATTGTTAGTGGAGCAGCTGCCAGCGCCGTGGAGCACAACCCGATGTTATCGCAGTGGAATGTAATAAAATGGGATAATGTATTTATCCCTGAGAGCAGATTCCTTCTGTTAATGCTCTCATCTATTAAAAGGTCAGAGGAGCAGGAGCTGAAGTTGGCAGTGATTCAGCATCTTGCCCGGGGACCCCTTCAGCGGGAGAGACGCTGGTCAAGTCAGGAAGTGTGAACCTGGAGGATCCTGCTTTACATATCATGTGTCTGGGTCGGGTATTGATTTAACTGTCTCTGGCCCCAAGAAGGAGTTCTGGACAAAGATGTCAGCCGTCTAATGAAAACCCAGCACACTCTGACTGCAGGAGGGATGTGTTTCTCTGCAGCGTGTCAGTTTGAGCTATATTTGCAACGTTGGCATAATTAAAAAACAAGAATTTAGCATTTCTTATCCCTCCTCTCTTTCCTCTCTCATGCACTCCCTCTCTTTTTCTTGATGCCTCATAATTAGTCCCTCGTACGGCAGCGTGAAATGATGCATTTGACTGTTCGGCGTCTTAAACCAGCCTCTGTTTCTCCCCCCTCTGTGTGCCTCGGTAAGTGTTTTGGCACAATTGTTTTCTCTCTGTGCTTTCTGAAGGAAACTGCTTCTCATCTCTGCAACCAGGTGTTACATTTGGCCTCAGAGGGTGACACCACATGGCGACAGGAGTTTCCATTTCCCCGCAGCACATTTATTTCCCTGTTACCCTCTTTGTTTCCTTCATCGCTCCCGTCTATTGATTCCCTCTGCTTCTCCTCGGCACTGTAAATCTTAATGAGCCCTCTGTAAAGCGAGAGTAACCTAAAACAGTGTGTCGAATAAATGTACATTCTCGCATGCCAATGCATATATAATCAACCGTATGTTACATACGCAAATTGGCAGGCTTCTTTCCCTGAGATTACAAGAGGTACTCCGGCAAATTGGCTCAACATGCAAGAAAATTGTGCCGCTTGTGCTCACTGTATTCTCATTCCAAGCTGTACGTGTCCAAGAAGCTATTAGTAGTTGTTTGGTAGGTGGGGGAACAAGAAGAAGCAGCAATAATATAAAAGCACATGCCATCCTCACATGCACAAACTCCAAGTAGAACAATGAGGATGTGTGGAGTAGTTGAGCTGCTGGTGCATGCACAGAAAACTTCATCTTCCAATCCTACTGATTACTAATCAAGCTTCATCTTCCAAACGTCCAAAGTTTTCCATTGAAGGGTTTTTTGATGAGAACCATCCTCCGTAACCGTTCATTAATAATACTTGTGCAAATGATCACTTTCAGAACCAGCGCATTCAGACAGCTCTCATCACGATGCAAATTAGGGACCCTTCTCTGAAAAATAATATTCCTTCTGGTCTCTCGTTCAGCTCGCTCTGTATGCCCGGGCCTTCAGCGCTCACACATCTACAGTTTTGGTTTAATAAGCAGGCGTTTTTATTAAATGTTAGAGAAGCTGTTACGGCTTGAGCAAAGGACTAGGACCCAAATGCAGAGTACAGGGAAAAAGTATTTATTAAGCAAAAACCAAGGTTCAACAAAAATCGCCTTGCGGGTAAAAACAACTGAGAAAAAGTACAAAACTAGGAGTAACACAAAATCACCCAAAAGGGGAAAAAGATTCTATCAAAAACTCACAAACAAAAACTAGGAATCAATCCTCTGGAAACAACTCGAGATAAGTAAACAGAAAAGCGTGGCTTGAATCTCCTCAGGAGCAAGGCTACAACGGGACATGGAGCATGCGGCTAGAGGAATAATCTGGCACTGGAGGAGTGTTTGGTGGTGGCTTAAGAAGCCAGTGCTGATGAGCAGATCAGGGACAGGTGTGCCTGATGAGCCTCACTGCAGAGGAGACCGGCCCCGCCCCTACCCATGCAACCTGCAGGCAGAGAGAGAGAGGGTTAGGGCAAATGACACAACAAACCAGGACCATAACAGAAGCAGTGTTACAAAGAGAGAGAGTGGAGCTCCCTTTCTGTCAGATGATAACTTCTGCTTGGTGGTCAGTCAGAATACATAAACTGTACTCCTTTATTGGGAGTTAGATTTTAGAAGATGAAGTCTTTTTTTTTATTATCTCCAGCTATTTCTCAATTTGTACTTCAGACTCATCCTTCCACTAAATCATCTTTCTATTCCCACCTATTACTTGCCTGTATTAAATCAGAATCAGAATCAGCTTTATTCGCCAAGTATGCTTGAACACACAAGGAATTTGACTTCAGTAAACTGTGCTCTCTTTGTACAAGGCAGAATAGGAATAAGAATAAGAACTACAATAAAAATAAAAAAAAAATATAATAACAATAACCTTAGCTATAAATACAAGAAACAACAAATAGGCATGACTAATATGTACAGGCTAAAATAATATGATAAAGTGCAGTGGTGAGTTGCAGAGGGAGTTTAACATTATAAAATAGAAGTTAAATAATACAAAAAATAGAAATATGGAATTCTGCTTTGAGAATTGTTGCATTGTGTATCTACATGTGTATTTACAGAGAGTATTTATCTGACAGGTGTGACACTGTTATGGTTTAGTGTTCATCAGAGTGACAACCTGGGGGAAGAAGCTGTTCTTATGGCGGGTTGTTTTGGCGCACAGTGATCTGTAGCGCCTGCCGGAGGGGAGGAGTTTAAAGAATTTGTGTCCAGGGTGTGAGGGGTCAGCGGTGATGCTACCTGCCCGTTTCCTGGCCCGGGACCGGTACAAGTCCTGGATGGGGGGCAGGTCGACACCGATGATTTTCTCTGCAGTCCTTATAGTCCGTTGCAGTCTGTGTTTGTCTAGTTTGGTTGCAGAGCCAAACCAGACAGTGATGGAGGTACACAGAACAGACTGGATGATGGAGGTGTAGAACATGATCAGCAGCTCCTGGGGCAGGTTGAACTTCCTGAGCTGACGCAGGAAGTACATCCTCTGCTGGGCCTTTTTCCTGATTGTGTCTATGTGGGAGGTCCACCTCAGGTCGCGGGAAATAGTGGATCCCAGGAACCTGAAGGAGTCCACAGTAGACACAGTGCTGTTCAGGATGGTGAGGGGGGGGGAGTGGAGGGGGGCTTCTCCTGAAGTCCACTGTCATCTCTACCGTCTTGAGCGGGTTCAGCTCCAGATGGTTCTGACTACACCAGAGAGCCAGCTTTTCCACCTCCTGTCTGATTTTTCAGATTCTGATTGGCCATGGCAGTGGTGTCTGTGAAGGTTCTCAGTCATCCAGGTCATGGTAATTCAAGGCTTGATCCGGAAAGTACCTCTCCTCCGAAAGGCTTCTCAAGTTCTGACCAGACTGGGGAAGAGCTTGAGAATATATAAGCCTCTTATGGCTCGTTTTCACCAAGCGGTCTGGTATGGATCAGTACAGTTTGGTACGGGTCGGATCGGTAATGCCTGATCCTGTTTGCGTTTCCACAGCCAACCGTGCCCTACTTGGTGGGCGGCGTGTAAGCTGGAGGCCGATAGCCGCGTCAGCTACGTAATAGCGTGACGTCATGGCAGCGCGACATAGTGTACCACGCTAATAAATGCAACGAAGAAGAAAAACGGGTGGAAAGTCTGCACCTCCATGGTCGACCATGGAACGCTGTTTCTTGACGCCATGTTCCAAACAAAGAAAGTTAACTTCCTGAAGTCCACTGGAGATTTAAACATGGCGGGGTTATGTGTTGACGATTCTTTCGACCAATCAGCGGACTGCAGTGTTTCTAGCTCCACCTTCTGGGGTCGGATCCGTATGTCTGGCACCCCAACAGAAGGGTGCCAAAAAGTGGGACGGTACGGCTTGGTACTTTGGGGACCTGTCCCGGTTTTAGTCAATGGAAACGCCACATAAACTGAGATGAACTGAACTGAACCGCTTGGTGGAAACAGGGCTTAACAGTCGTGGGTGTGTTCAGGTAGTCCCAAAGGGTCCTAAGTAGGGTTGCCTTGGGGGCGGCAGTAGTTCAGTCCATAGGGACTTGGCTTGGGAACCGAAGGGTCGCCGGTTCGAGTCCCAGCATGGATGAAGCTTGGCAAGTGGACTGGTGGCAGGAGAGGTGCTGGTTCACTTGCCTTGGCACTGCCGAAGTGCCCTTGAGCAAGGCACCGAACCCCCAACTGCTTGGGATGAGCTGGTTGACGGCAGCATCCTCACTCTGACATCTGAAATCAGTGCATGTTCACTGCATGTGTGTACATGATTGTATGTATATACTGTGTATGTGTAGCATGTCCAAAAAATAGCACAAGTGGAAAAATTGAATTCCCCCCCTGGGGATTAATAAAGAACCTTTCTTTCTTTCAGTCAGCGGCTGAAAAATAAAGACAGGAAGTTGGAAAACTGTGTGTGTAGCATGTCCAAAAAAAAATCACAGTCGGGTGATGGGTCAGTTGTGGGTCATGCATGACCCACAACTGACTGTGGAAGTCTTCCCCAGTCTGGTCAGAACTGAAGAAGCCTTTTGGAGGGGAGGTGAAACATCTTCAAGAATTTCTACCAGTCCAGTTGCCTTACAGATCAAGCTTTGGATTACCAAATCAGTGGTCTATTGTTTCTTAACAGCACACCTTTGCTTTGGATAAAGCTCCAATCAGAGGCCCAGGCACACTAACTGTCATCACGTCAACCCAACAAGAGAAGTTGGGTTTATTTGATGCTGGTTTGTTTACATTGGGGGGAAAGAAAAGACATTGAAACAGGAGAAGTTAAAGATACAAACACCGGAGGCTATGACAGAAAAACCTACAAAAATTGGAGATGGCACATAAAGTAAACACCTGACAGAACACAGGATGGGATATGGAAGAAGTTGTACAAACTCTGACATTAATGAGGCAGCAGAACTCAGTCAGGTGTGGGGCTGAGAACTGCTGAGAACCTTGTTTTGCTTACCCATCCCCGAAAATGTTCAAGTTAAGGTGACTAACAACAGAGGTTAGCATGCAAAGTGAAGCCTTAATAGCCCAAAATTGTGAGTGCATTAGTCTGTTTTGAACTTGACAAGTATAATAATTTATAAATCAATCAAATGGCCAAAGCTGTATAGACAGTGGGATAATGAGTAATGAGTTGGTTGCCATAGTGGATCACAAGATCATAAAGTCTGCAGGTAAACAATGTTAAATTTGTTAACCTTGCACATCCTGAACCCTGCGTCCAGTGCTTCCTTCTCTCCGCACCACATCCACTAATCAACTAATAAGAAACACAACGCAGAGTCCCAGGGGAGTGTAGAGAGGTACCTTCATCTGAGCGTACAGAGAAATACGGTTAACATTTACATCCAGGTAGTAGAGCATTAGAGCATGAGGGCAGTAGCCATTAACCTGAGATACAACCCAAGCTAGTGGCAGGTGGAAACATCATGTAATTACAAGTGTAAATCTGGCGCCGACTTGTGAGAATGACGATGTTAAATCGACCAAACACGCACATACCTGCTCAACACATTCACTTATTGAGTAGAAATGGCTTTAAGTGTTAAAACACGTTATTAAAATGTGAATTAATCAGCCATTGCAGCAGTTTAGATTGTATTTACACAATTTTCTTTAGCTGGTATGTTTTCACTGATTTCAAATATTTAAGTCTGACTGTGACTGTGTCCCCCCCGTGGGCTAACCCTTGTGATTAATGGAAGCCCATGACCAGGTGATTTTTTACAGTGAGAAAAACGGAGTGCCTTTTAATCAGAGAGCAACAGAGCGGGCATCCTGAAGCAGCAGAAAGAGTTGGCAGCGTGCAGCCAGCAGTAGAAGGAGATACAGACCACACGTACAGCAGAGCGCTGCGGAAACAATAAATAAAACAGTTCAGCTCTGCAGGCGGGCGAGGTGGAAGGTCTGCATGTTAGTGACAGTTTGAAAAGGCCTTTTTAGAAAAATGTACAACAGTCCAGATGAAGTGTTTCTATTAAACGCTGCTGGAGGAGATTACTGTGGTTCAGGTACACCAACTGTTTGTTTTTACATATGAGGTTTGAATGATTCATCTGTGGTAGGACAAAGTCTGCAACCAAAGTTTAGAGCCATGGTTCTCTGCTGGAAAATAACCATGGATGGATGGATGGATCAATAGATGGGTGGAAAGATAGATGGGTGCATAGATGGATTGATGGATAGATGGATAGATAAATGGTTGCATGGATGGATCGATAATCAGTTGGATGGATGGATGGAAGGCTAGATGTATGTATTGATGGATGCGTTGATGGATAGATGAAGGGTGGATAGATAGATAGATAGATAGATAGATAGATAGATAGATAGATAGATAGATAGATAGATAGATAGATAGATAGATAGATAGATAGATAGATAGATAGATAGATAGATAGATAGATGGTTAGATGGATGGACGGATGGATGGATAAGTGGTTGCATGAATGGATAGATTAATAGATGGACGGATGGATGCGTTAATGGACTGGTTAAATGATAGATGGTTGCATGCATGGATGGATGGATGGATGGACGGACGGATGGATGGATGGATGGATGGATGGATGGTTGCATGCATGGATGGATGGATGCATGGATGGATGGATGGATGGATGGATGGCTGCCTGCATTGATGGATAGATGGACGGATGGATACGTTGATGGACTGGTTGATTGATAGATGGTTGCATGCATGGATGGATGTATGGATGGACAGATGGATGGATAAGTGGTTGCATGAATGGATAGATGAATAGATGGATGGATGGATGGTTAGATGGATGGATGGATAGTGGTTGCATGAATGGATAGATTAATAGATGGATGGATGGATAGATGGATGGATAGATAGATGGACGGATGGATGCGTTAATGGACTGGTTAAATGATAGATGGTTGCATGCATGGATGGATGGATGGATGGACGGACGGATGGATGGATGGATGGATGGATAGATGGTTGCATGCATGGATGGATGGATGCATGGATGGATGGATGGATGGATGGCTGCCTGCATTGATGGATAGATGGACGGATGGATACGTTGATGGACTGGTTGATTGATAGATGGTTGCATGCATGGATGGATGGATGGATGGACGGATGGATGGATAAGTGGTTGCATGAATGGATAGATGAATAGGTGGATGGATGGATGGATGGTTAGATGGATGGATGGATAAGTGGTTGCATGAATGGATAGATTAATAGATGGATGGATGGATAGATGGATGGATGGATGGATGGATGGATGGATGGATGGTTGCATGCATGGATGGATGGATGGATGGCTGCCTGCATTGATGGATAGATGGACGGATGGATACGTTGATGGACTGGTTGATTGATAGATGGTTGCATGCATGGATGGATGGATGATGGATGGATGGATGGATGGATGGATGGATGGATGGATGGATGGATGGATGGATGGATGGATGGATGGATGGATGGATGCGTTTATGGATGGATGCATAGATGGACTGGTTGATTGATAGATGGTTGCATGGGTGGATAGATGAACAGATGGATTGATAGATGGTTGTGTGGATGATGGATGTAGTTGGATGGATAGTTGGATGCACAGATGGATTGGTGGGTTGGTAAAAGCTCACACAGCACTCTGGTCCTGACAAACCGAACCGTCTGGCACAGCATCCATCATGACGTATCTTTGACGTCTGCACAAACAAACAGACTGTAACTGTTAAACAATAACACAAACATCATCACCGCCCTACAGAGCGCCCTCCATCTCCCTCCTCCCGTCTGTGCTCCACTCACAATGTCAGGTGGGTTACTTTCCAAATGTAATTGCTTCCAGATAACTGAATGTTTCCTCATGACTGTACTCCTGACTCTGCGCAGACATCATAATAGGCTCAATTTAATCTTCACGACTCTGCTTGCAAACTCTGGAGTCTGAGGTTAAATGGCGCTTCATTCCATTTTAATTCTGCTTTCATCAACATTTGCAAAAACAATCATCCATTTTTCACATTTTAACAGAGGATTTTATTAATTTTCTTTTTCATTATAAGCCACATCAGGCATTACTATCTCTCATTCTCTCTCCTGTTCATTCCCCCTCTCTCTCCATCAGTCTCATTTTGGCTCAGTTTCATTCCACTTGTTTCATCCGTTCTCAATCAGCCTCCACTCTTTGTCTTCCCAATCTGTCATCTGACCCCTCTTACCCTCTTTTGCCGACATAATGGAGTGGCTTTACAGACTTTTTCTCTGTTGCTTTTTCTTCTTCTTCAGCCTTGCTCTCGCTTTTCCATCCTTTTCCTCAAATTCTTCCTCTCCAGGATCGTGCTGCTCAGTCTGTGTCCGGTCCCATTGGCCTTTTACCTCAATGGAAACTAATGGTGGCATTTTGGCTTTAATGAGGATGCAGCAGCAAAGGGTGACACAGCTGTTTTGGCTGTCTATAATGATGAGCGTCTGAAACCCATGGAGCAGTATCACAAATATATCCCTCAGTGATGGAGCAAGACCTCTGCTACACGCTGCCCTAACCCAGCTAAACTTATGAATCATTCATGCTTTGCTCTGCGCCCTATGGCTCAGGTATCAGTTACACCTACTTAGTAGCGGATATAAAACCCTCACAGCCTGCAGGTGCTCCGTTTTTTTTTAGGTTTGGGAATGTACAAGAACAGTATATCGTCCTCCTTTTTGACGTGTCTAATTCTTAAGACATTTCCATCCTCTGACTGACTGATGTGTTCATTCGCCATCCTCCTCAGGAGGCTAAGAACACGGCGGTGGAGGGAAACATCCCCCGGAGGCCGGCTATTTCTTCACATTTCCAGTTAATTAAGAGACACATGCAGTCTGTTTTTAATGCAAGTTAAACTCATGCATAAGCTGTTTGTTTCTATAAGAAGGTGGGATAAGTGGTCCCTTGGTGACTTTACTGATGGGTTTTCCCATGTGCACCTTAATACGTGATTAAAAACATACCTGAGAAGTTTGTATTTATTATAAACTATGCACATACTGGATGAACTTCCTGCAGTTTGGCTTTTTGGTCCCTGTCTTGGTGGATTTCTAGTTTGACCCATATTCCATCTGTTATAATGGTAAAGTGGGTTTTAAGACCTTCATTGCAGCCAGTCAACAGGGGGCACTGTATATGTTTTGGCTTCACTAGTACAGCTTTGCAGATGCATGGATGGCTAGACAGATGGGTGGATGGATGTATGGATGGATGGATGGATGGATGGATGGATGGATGGATGGATGGATGGATGGATGGATGGATGGATGGATGGATGGATGGATGGATGGATGGATGGATTGACAGATAGTTGGATGGATGGTTGGATGTATAAATGGATGGATGAATGGATGTATAGATGAATGATAGATGATAAATGGATGGATAGACGGATGGATGGATAGATGGTTGCATGGATGGATGGATGCATAGATGGATGCATAGATGGATGATGGATGGATGGATGGATGGATAGATGGATGGATGGATGGATAGATGGATGGATGGATAGATGGATGGATGGATGGATGGATGGATGGATGGATGGATGGATGGATGGATGGATGGATGGATGGATGGATGGATGGATGGATGGATGGATAGATGGATGGATGGATGGATGGATGGATGGATAGATGGTTGCATAGATGGATGGATGCATAGATGATGATGGATGGATGGATGGATGGATGGATGGATGGATGGATAGATAGATAGATAGATAGATAGATAGATAGATAGATAGATAGATAGATAGATAGATAGATAGATAGATAGATAGATAGATAGATAGATAGATAGATAGATAGATGGATGGATGGATGGATGGATGGATGGATGGATGGATGGATGGATGGATAGATGGTAGGATAGATAGATGGATGGATTCATAGATGGAGGGATGGATAGACGGATGGATGCATAGATTACTGATGGATGGATAAGTGGTTGCATGAATGGATGAAAAGAACTAACAGAAAGCATGTTAAAGACAAAATCAATGTATATTTTATCCTCTAGTTTGACCCATATTCCATCTGTTTCAATGGTAAAGTGGTCTTTAAGACCTATGCTGCAGCCAGTCACCAGGGGGCGCTCTAAACGTGTTGGCTTCATTTGTATAACTGTTGTTCTGTCCGTGGTTTTCACAGTCTCTCTGATCTCTTGAATGCAACACTTCATGGGACTGGTGTCGAGTTTGCTCCAGACATCGAGTGCCCATGCAGGCAGCGAGTGTGCTGTCCATTTATTTCCTGCCTTGATGTCTGCGTAGGCTCCACCACCAGGACAACAGTGAGGAGTGCTGGACTGTCAGGAACAATCAAGGCTGACGCATTGCCAAAAATAGCTGACACCGAATATAAGCAGTTTGATAAAAAACTGCAGAGCTAATACACACACACACATATACACACACAGATCTGAATCCCAAAAGTCCAGGAGTTTAAAACAAACATGAGTAATTTTCAGACAGAATCAATGCCCATGTCCAGGATGGATGTTTGCAGCGATGAAAGGATTGACTGCAAAGAAGAGGTATCAAAAGATTAAGAGAGGCTGTTGTTGGCTCTGAAAGGTATACAGACTGAAGGCGTCTGATCAATACAGCCTTATCATGGTGTTAAATCCTCTCACGTCCTGGCAGGACTCTCTGTACTTGGCCTTTTTATCGCCGATTCCATCATGCTGTCTTTTTTTTTTTTTTACTTGATCTGTTTAACTCTTCTTAAAGCAGGTGGTCTGGGAAGGTTTTACTTATCTATTGAAAGTCAGAGCCGAGAGAGGAAACAGATGCACACAGCTCGGGGGAGATCTGGTCCGAGGCCAGGGAGGATAATTATCAATTTAGGCGTTTAAGTAAAGTTTCACCACCACAGCATCTTTCAGTGAAGTCAAATCTGCCTTTTGATGCTTGTCTCTGCGTCCAGGTGTCTGTGAGAGTGCATGCTTATGAGAGTTTAACATCTAATCCACATGCCAAAACACAACAGTACGTGAACTTGAGAACTACTTTTCTCTTTTTACACTCCACCTGGAGCATCTACTCTGTGTTAAGTGCCTCCGTGTGGAGCATCATCTGGAAATGGCTCATCGCAGCTGTCCCATTTTTACCTGGAGTATTCCCAGCAGGGACGGTTTTAAAGGTAACAGCACGGGGCGGGATGTGCGAGTATAAGCATGGTCAGTGACCCAAGAGGGAGGAGAAAACTCCCTGAAGGCACGTAGCAATCTTTAACATGACCTACTGTAAATCTCTACATGCTGATGCTCGCTCTTTCTCTCTCTCTCTCTTTCTTCCTCTCACACACTTCATTTTCTCATGCATTCTGCATCCTGCCTCCCTGCCAGTCATCCATTGTGTTGCCCATTTGCAGGCATTTTGTCAAAAATAGAGACATTATTTCCTCTCTGTGTGTGGTCGCTCAACACTTATCCTCCTCTTGTGCGGCACATAATGACAGATAAACGGGAGAGGAAGGAGGGGAGAATGAAAAAGAAACAACGTGAGCAAACACAAGCTGAACGTGTGAGCTTGGTGTGTGCAGACAGTTACTCACTTTGTGCACACTGCAAAAACTCAAAATCTTACCAAGTGAAATTGTCTCATTTTTAGTCTAAATGTCTTCTTCCACTTGATTTAAGATACATTTACTTAACAAGTAACATTTGAGTGAGATAGAGGGACTTGTTTTAAGACATCTTAAATATCTTGTTCAGTCAAACAATCTTGAAATGATCTCGTTTTGAGTTTTAATTTAGAAGAAACAAGGTTTATTTAACATTTCAGACATTTTTCAAGCTGAGATCTTATTTGTAGAAGAAGGATAATCTTGATTTAAGACAAACACTTTACTGGATTTAAGGAAATGACTTTTATTAATCTATCAGAAAACAGATCCATTGATAAAAGAAAGAAAGAAAGAAAGAAAGAATGAAAGAAAGAAAGAAAGTAAGAGAGAAAAGAAAGAAAGGAAGAAAGAAAGACAGAAAAGAAAGATAGAAAGAAAGAAAAGAAGAAAGAATGAAAGAAAGAAAGAAGAAAGACATAACGAAAGAAAGAAAGAAAGAAAGAAAGAGGGAAAGAAAGAAAGAAAGAAAGAAAGAGGGAATGAAAGAAGGAAAGAAAGAAGAAAGAAAGAAAGAGAGAAAGAATGAAAGAAAGAAAGAAAGAAAGAAAGAAAGACAGAAAAGAAGAAAGAAAGAAAGAAAGAAAAGAAGAAAGAATGAGAGAAAGAAAGAAAGAAAGAGAGACAAGAAGAAAGGAAAGAAAGAAAAGAAGAAAGAAAGAAAGATACAAAGAAAGAAAGAAAATAAGAAAGAAAGAAAGAAAGAAAAGAAGAAAGAAAGAAAGAAAGAAAAGAAGAAAGAAAGAAAGAATGAAAGAAAGAAAGAAAGAAAAGAAGAAAGAAAGAAAGAATGAAAGAAAGAAGGAAAGAAAGAAAGAAAGAAAGAAAGAAAAGAAGAAAGAAAGAAAGAATGAAAGAAAGAAAGAAAGAGAGAAAGAAAGAGAGAGAGAGAGAGAGAGAGAGAGAGAGAGAGAGAGAGAGAAAGAAAGAAAGAAAGAAAGAAAGAAAGAAAGAAAGAAAGAAAGACAGGAAGGAAGGAAGGAATGAAAGAAAATAACAAAGAAGAAAGAAAAGAAGAAAGAAGGACAGAAAGAAAGAAAGGAAGAAAGAAAGAGAAGTTGTTGTTTTTAAGGGTGGGTTTCAGTTTTCAGACACTGTTTCTTTAAATCAGATATAAATCTTCCTCCTCAAACTCCATGCACACAATGAAACAGCTCCTTTAGAGCAGAGCTGTCTTCTCCTAAAGAACAACATGACTGAATATTAGTATATCCAGCTCACTATGAGAAGACATTAGATCTCAACATGAGACAATTCAACTTTGTCATCTTATTTCAAGAACAAGATGGCCTTAAACCTAGAGAAGTGCCGCTATAATACAACTCAGATTAAGGTGAATATATCTCAAATGAAGAAGTTGACATGAAATGTATTAGTGCAGAAATATTTCTTTGAGTGAAAAAATACTAATTGTTATAATTCCTGTCTTATTCTGAGACACTAAGCTTTAAAATACTGGGACAATATCACTTAAAATAAGGTTTCCTTGTTAATTTTAAGATCACAGTTTTCTAAATATTACGTCTTATTTTAAGGAATCTTACCAAGCTAATGTCCACTTCTTCTATTGGCAGATTGTTTTGCTTATTTCAAGGTAAAAGTGCCTTGAAATAAGTTTTTTTCTGGATTTTGGAGGGGCATTTTTTCCTGTGCAAACTTTGAACAAACGCATCAGAGGCTAAAAGCGCCAAGTCTGATGGTTCAAATGTTGATACGGACATGACAAAGCTGGACGGCTGGTTACCAAGTGTGGCAGTTCAAACGCTGCCCGGCCTTCGGAGCCAACAGCTTTGAAATAGAGTTGGAACAGGAGCCGTTTTTGAGATCTGGACAGCTTCCCAGGGGCCTCATTAGGGACTGTGTATGATGGGTAGATGGAGGAAGTGGGGCACAGATTCCAACATGCTCGCGTACACAACACACACACATATGCTGCTTTGCTCTATTTTTTGCCCACACACACTCGTACATGGGGCCAAGAGAGAGAGAGACTCAGAGCGTGACAGAGTGCAGAAGTAATTGGCAGTAAAGTGACGTGTCAGGACTGCTGTGTACACAAACAGGCGTGCAAACATCAGAAACAAGTTTAGACAGATGAAGAGGAAAAAGAAAGATGGTGTCACAAGAAATGTCTGTACAGCAGAAGCTAAAGGGGCTAATTGTAATTGTAGTGTTTCATGATGCAATGTAATTATTATGTCAGTTTATTTCATGTGAGTGTGTGTGTGTGTGTGCGTGTGTATACATCTCCGTGTGTGTTTTGAATCATTAGCTGCAACAGCTTTGGCTCATTGTGACTTTTCGAGCGTCTCCAGAGTTGCCATTAAGCCACTCGTCTTTTCACGCAGCTGGTGAGCACAATGTGCGAGCGTGAGGTTGTGTGTGTGTGTGTTCAAGCCCCCCCGTGAGTGTGTGTGCGTTTACTTGAAGCAGGCTGTCTTCCGACACCCTACATTTAGCTCCTCTACAGCTCGCTGACGGAGCTCCATATGGTGTCTCTGGGTTCCTACCTCATGCACTCGTCTCTCTGTGTGATTTATGCTTCTTTAATAGGCAGGCATCCATACATACACACACTGACAGGATGCACAACTTATTAATGAAGCGCTAAAAAAATTAATCTCCCTTCTAAAAGCAACCGTTCCCTGAGGAGGTGTTGGAGCTGGTGACTCCTGTCGCTGTCACCACTGTTTGGAAATCAACTTAGTAAGCAGAAACTTTCTCCGAAACAAGATAATGATTGTTATTCTAGAATATGACATGGGGCTTCATGTTGCACAGCCAGCCTGAGCATGAGTGCACATCACTGTTTGCTCACTATGTCAGAGATGAACTCAAACACACACATTTATCGTCAGGAGCATAGACTGTATGAATAATGGACGTAGAATCCGTGATGTCACACATCTCTTTCTGAAGTGCTGTTTTGAGGCCAATCGTCGGCGGCTGCCATATTGCTGCTGTCAAGTGATTGTGGCGTAAAGAGGCGGGCTTTGAGCCTCCTCGCCAAAAGCTACAGTCAATCAATCAATCAATCTTTATTTGTATAGCGCCAAATCACAACAAACGTTATCTCAGGACTCTTTTTACAAACATGGGAGGTCTAGACCATCCATCCATCCATCCATTATCTTGACAGCTTATCCCGTTGGGGGTCACGGGGAGCTGGAGCCTATCCCAGCTGGCTTCGGGCAGAAGGCAGGGTACACCCTGGACAGGTCGCCAACCTATCACAGGGCTAACACAGAGAGACAGACAACCATTCATGCACACACTCACACCTACAGGCAATTTAGAGTGATCAATCAACCTGAGCATGTTTTTGGATTGTGGGAGGAAGCCGGAGTACCCGGAGAGAACATGCAAACTCCACACAGAAAGGCACCTGCCCGGCCGGGGATTTGAACCAGGGACCTTCTAGCTGTGAGGCAACAGTGCTACCAACTGCACCACCGTGCAGCCAGGTCTAGACCACTCTATGTCAAATTATGAACAGAGACCCAACACCAAGGCAGGATAAGACTCCACCTTAATCCACCATGAGCATTGCACATCGCAGCATTACAAAGTTACAGTGGCGAGGAAAAACTTCCTTTAACAGGCAGAAACCTCCAGCAGGACCAGACTCATGTTAGACACACATCTGCTGAGACCGAGTTGGGTCTGGAAAGACAGATAGAGGGGAGTAAGAGAGAGAGGTGATAGCGATGAGACGAGTAGTAGAAGCTGTTGCCGCTGGAGTCCAGAACGTCTGCAGCAGGAGGACGTCTACGTCAGCTCAGAGGAATCTACGAGACAATGGAGCTCAGGGACATTATCAGTAAAGGAGGAGCTGTGCCTCTCATTGGAAGACCCGTAATCTCAATATCTTTGAAATGACCACGTTATGAACAATTTCACCCCCCGTACAGATACTCCTTTATTTGTCCCACAACGGAGATATTCATGGAGTTACAGCAGCAAACAAGAAGGTGGACAGAACAAGAATTTAACAAGAATATATATAGAAAAGAAATGTCCATCAAAGACGACAGCTTGGCCATAATTCTCCTGTCAGCCACCACCTCCACAGGGTCCAGGACTGAGCTGGCCTTCTTCCCCAGTTAGTTCAGTCTTACTCTCCTGTATCCTGTCCGCCCACAGCAGGTGAAATCCTTCCAATGTGGCGTTCGTGTCCTGTGTTAGCTCTGTTAGCATGATGCTACTCTGCCAGTATTCCCTCTGGTGCTGGGTTAGCTCGTCCACCTTATCGTAGATAGAGCTTACAGTCCCCATAACGGTGGGTGGAAGGACAGGTAGATGTCGTCTTTTTGAGCTTGCACCTCAGTACCAGCACGTCATCCTCGCCTCCTTCTCCTCAGCTAAGTATTTCATATTGCTTTCCTTTATCTTGTTTTATTCTTGTATCATTTTACATATTGCTCTCCAACATACTGGAGCGGATCCAGTGGAAGTTAACATGTAGAATAGAATATAAACCTTTCAGATCTGGTGCTCTGACAGATCAGAGATGGACTGGACATTGATTTGTATTAATACAGACAGATTTCAAGAAAGCTGATATGACTTTAAATAAGATTCACTGCACTGAATGTGTCTGAAAAGACAATGCAATATTCCAGGGCGCCGGTATTTGCCTACCATACAAAGGCTATAGTCAAAGCAGTCAGCCTGGGTTCGACTCCAACCCTTTACAGCGTGTGATTCAGAACTCTCTCTCTCCCAGTTTTCTGCTGCATCTACTGCTTTCTCCTGTCACTAAGGCATACAGGTAAAAAAGGAAGACTGTCCCTCGTGGCTCATCTGAGATTAAGACAAAAGCAGCACAATGATCTCGTCTGTTTCCTCTCTTATCAGATATGCCACACGGATCATGAATAAACATCATATATCTATAGCATTTATATCAAGCTCTAAGTCACAACCTTAACACACTTAGGCTTGTTTGTCAGTTTCCCACAGGTACACTCCTACTGTTCCTACAGTGCTCGTCCTGTAATGAGCCCAGATGGCACAGCAGGAGAGGTTTTATTCCTCTCCTCCCCACCAGGAATAAAAGCATTCACAGTATATAATTTACCTCTGGCAGCAGCAGCAACACTCTTAGTGAGGCAATTTAGCCGCACTTACTGAATGTATCTTTGCATGTGACACTGGCTCAATTATGGGCCTTTTTCAGAGAGATCATTTTGGCACATCTCAGTGGGGAAAGAACAGATCTGCATAACATTAGCGATGGCTACACATGCTTTTTGGTTCTGCTTTGGTTTCAGAGTCCTGCTTTGTGAATGCTTGCTGCCAAAACAAGTGCATTTCAGTCCCTGTTTTTACTGTTCATTTGTTTTATCTGTCTCAAAAGCGTGTGTGCAGAAAAGTTAAATACAGTTAAGATGGTTGTTTCTGTAGCAGACTGCAGAAAAACATATTTCTGTGTATCCTAGTCGAGTACTTGTTCTCTTTCTCTGTGTGTCAGCCCTGTGATTAACGGGTGAGGGTGTACCCAACCCTGAGGTTCCTGGAACTAATCTTCCAGGAACTAAATGGTTCCTGTAACCCGGTTGTTGTCTGTGTTGAAGTCCCGTGGAGGTTATGCAAATCAGGCCAGTGACGTATAATGAAAAGAAAGTAATTGCACTACAACCGCCAGACCAGTAGAGGGCAGGAAGACAAGACGATGCCATTCAAGAAAGATGACGCCATAGAAGGAGACAGACAGGCCGCATCATCATGAGCGAGACCACAGTTAGCCTGTTAGCATGAAGGAGATTACTCTTGTGCTGTTTTTGATCGTGCTTTATTGAGGCGTTTTTCAATTGGAGGAACTTTACCCCGGAACTACGTGCGTTCGACTGTGACCCAGGGTCTAAATTTAGTTCAGGGGTAGATAATCTCCCCCTAAAAAGCCCCTGCTAGGGGGGTAGTACTTTCAAAAAGCCCTGGGACTTTCGGGGGGCGGGGCCTGCAATGCTGAACGTGTCTGATTGGTAGATTAACCTCAGTGTTTTTATTCTGCCTCCATCCCACAATAACATCACACACATCTGTGATTCTCTTGATTTCTCTTTCTTTCACTAGTTTTATTTGTTCTATCTTTTTGTATGTGTGTGTACTTTCAAAAGAAGAAGCTGTGATTCTCTTGATTTAGCAGCTTGTAACAGTAGTCTTCTCTCAGCCCACCGTGAATGCGTCTCTCCTCCCGGTGTTACGGTTTTTAAAAGTGACCCTGTAAACTGGAGACCTTCAGCTGAACGTGTAAGTGTTTGTGGAGTTTACACAGCTGTTGAAACACAGAGGGAGTTCCTGGGAATGCAAACTAGTTTAGTTTTTATTAAGATTTCAAAATATCCTCATCAGATATTTAATGATCATCTAAAGACGTTTATGAGGGATGCATCCGGCTGAGAGTCTCCAGTTAACAGGGGTCGCTGTTTAAACCAAAACACCGGTCGATCTCTGCCACGGCTTTTTGAGTTCAAAAGGATTTTAAAGCCGTGTTGAAACGTCTTTGCAACTCGCGCTTATCTCCTCTCACGTGTTGATTCAGTGAATCCATCTGTGATGAAATATAGCACCATCTAAAACAGAGCCAGCTGAGTCTCTTCATGCTAACAGGCTAACTGTTGTGTTGCTCATAATTATCCCTGCCTGTCCGTCTGCTTCTATGGTGTCATCTGTGATGAATGGCATTCGTCTTTGTTTTACTGCCCTCTACTGGTCTAGTGGTGTAGTGCATTTATTTATTATTGCCTCCATACATCACTGGCCTGATTTGCACAATCTACCCGGGTCTTCAGCTCGTGGTCGAAACGCAGACACAGTGGGGCACAGGAACCTTTTAGTTCAGGGAAAAGTAGTTCTGGGGGCTAAAAGACCCCGGAACTCTTGGTCGAAATGCACCTAAACAGGGGCTTTTTTCAGGGGGAGATTAACTCCCCCAGACTAAATTCCTCCTGTTTAAAAGCAAATAGTTCCTCAAAAGGTCCCTAGTTCCTCTGGAAAGTTCATGCAGTGGAAAAGCACCTTTAATGGATGAATGGATGAATGAATGGATGGATGGATGGATGGATGTAGTCAAGTTTACCTCTACTAACAGCTGTTTCTATATTCATAGGAGAGATAACTCGGTCTGATGTGACACTTAAACCCCTTCCTGTGGTTTCAGGTGTTCAAAATTGCAGTTTAAAAAAATTACCAGTCTTGTTGTTGGTGATGTTGTTTGCTTTTGTGGGTCATAGAGAGGCATCAGCATCATTTACAATTGAGAACTGGTTCCCACTAGCTCACATTTGAGTGAAAAGCCACCAGTTAGCAGGGTCACTTTTTAAACTGGAACACCTTTCAACGAGTGCTTTCCCCGTCTCAGCAGAGCATTGAAGGTACAGTACGTGTCCTATCCTGTGCTAGCGTTAGCCCAAAGCACGGTATTGGTCTTCATCCCTCCTCACAACCGTACTCCTCACTGAGGCTGTAATCACTCAGAGTGTTCCTTTGACCTTTTTCTGTCTCCAGTAAACTCACAGATGAGAAACTATCCCTAAAGCGATTTCCATGTGTTTTCACAGACTCTCCGTATGTCGTGGAGATAGCTCGAGCTCACTCTCATCGCAAATTTGCAGCGTGCATGTCATTTGCAGGAGGCAGGAGCTGGTGTCTGTGTTGCTTGTGAGCTTGAAGGATTTCATAGTGCCAGATGTCAGCTCCCCTTTAGCGATCCTTGTGACTCAGCAGGACATCACAGGGAGAGAATTTTCTCTCTCTGAATCGCTTTCGTTTTTTCTCTCCTCCACTGTTTCGCTCTGTTAACCATGTGTTGCATTTCATGTTGGATTGGATTCTGAGGACTCTTACTAACTCCAAACACAAGCCTGCCTGCCTGCGTCCTGCTCTCAGGCCTCCCAGCTGTCCCTGTGAGATAAACTACATCCCTAATCTTCTAATTGGTAGCTAGTCTTGGCCATTACCTGAGCGATGACAGTTGGATCGATAAGAGGCACAACGCTAAATGATGTGCCCTGCAGTTTCTCTCTATTCTCTTCTCTCTATTTCTCACTCCCGGCCCATTTTTACCCCCTCTCTGTTTAAATTCCCAGTATCCTAGGCAACAGCTATTCAATCTCAACACGGCGCTGAAATGAACAGTCCTTTAATTTCTCTTTATTACTCGCCCCGTTGTTCTTTTCTTCATCTTCCTCTCCCATATTTCATCGACTCTCTCTCTCAGCTCCGGTTTGACGAACGTCTCTGCACGCTCGGTCAGCGTCGAGGTGATCAATGGAAACCTGGTTCTCAATCAATGCCACTTGTTCCCACACACAGCAGCCCTCACCTGTCTCACATGATGCATTATTCATGGGGTGTCACTGCATGACATGAAGTGGCCTGATAAATCCTCCTATAGTGGACTTTGATTAGCAAATGGAGGGGACACGATGGAGGAGAAAGATAGAAGAGGTGAACGGAGGAGAGAAAAGAGGGGTCACAATCGCTGTTGAGGTAAATGAGGTTCGATTCATGTTTTGAGACCGAGGACTAGGCTTGGTACCGAAAAACCGGGCCGGTTTTTTAAAACTGGTTCCAATGTCTCTGATTTGTGGATTCAATAAGGAAAGGTGCAACTGGACAAGAGTACTACCCCCTTTTTCAGAAGAGAGATTCCACCCCAGAACTCAATCAATCAAATCAATCAATCAATCAATCATCAATCAATCAATCATCAATCAATCAATCAATCAATCATCAATCAATCAATCAATCAATCAATCAATCAATCAATCAATCAATCAATCTTTATTGTACAGCACCAAATCACAAATTGAAATGTTATCTTAAGACACTTTTACAACAGAGCAGGTCTAGACCACTCTATGTCAAATTATAACAGAGACCCAACCAGTGGGGTTCTAGACCAGTTTTACTGGGGGGGCCAGGCTGGGGCCAAGGGTGTTGTCAGAGGGACACATTCAACCCTGACAAAAGAGACTGAGAAGGGCGAGGACCTGCTGAGAACAAACTGGCAAAACATCAGTGCATCCCTTTATACTAGACATATATACTACTGTGGAGTCCCTTAGCGCTCTAAGGGACTGGAACCAAGTGCCACAAGCATGTGTTCCACCTGTAGCATCAGCGTGATGCGAAGCTTTTTTTATTGTATAATATTTGTTTGGTGTGGAGGGGGGGACACAGGGGGGTCCAGGTTCAGTTTTACAGAGGCACTGGCACCTGTTGGCCCCTCCCCAGACCGCCACTGGACCCAACACCAAGACAGGGTAAGACTCAGTCTTACCCCACCTTAATCCACCATGCACATTGCACCTCACAGTATTTAGCAAGTTACAGTGGCGAGGACAAACTTCCTTTAACAGGCAGAAACCTCCAGCAGGACCAGACTCATGTTAGACACAAGAGACAAGGGAGCTCAGGGACTCCAGAAAGATTTGTGGTTAGTAACTTTAATGGGACAGGAAGAGTTAAAGTAAGAGACAGGCAGAGAGAGGGAGAGAGACAGGATCCCAGTGTCCAGTTATCTGGCAGTCTAAGCCTATAGCAGCATAACTAAGAGCTGGACCAGATTACAGGCAGAAACCTCCAGCAGGACCAGACTCATGTTAGACACACATCTGCTGAGACCGAGTTGGGTCTGGAAAGAGGGATAGAGGAGAATAAGAGAGAGAGGGAGCAGGGAACTAAATT
Organism: Notolabrus celidotus; assembly: GCF_009762535.1. Taxonomy (NCBI): domain Eukaryota; kingdom Metazoa; phylum Chordata; class Actinopteri; order Labriformes; family Labridae; genus Notolabrus; species Notolabrus celidotus. The sequence goes on from NC_048276.1 coordinate 3,447,771, forward strand.
CTGACCCTGGTTCCTGCGGTCAAAAAGCACGTGTCAGGGGTAAAGTCCCTTGTTCTAGGGTACAGTTCCTGCAGTGGAAAAACACCTGAACGTGCATGCTTTTTGGATCCTAACAGTGACTTATAGTATCTCACAAAAGTGAGTACACCCCTCACATTTCTGCACATATTTAATTCTATCTTTTCATGGGACAACACTGAAGAAATGACACTTTGATATAATGTAAAGTAGTCAGTGTACAGCTTGTTTAACAGTGTAAATTTACTGTCCCCTCAAAATAACTCAACACACAGCCATTAATGTCTAAACCACCAACAACAAGTGAGTACACCCCTAAGGGAAAATGTCCTAATTGGGCCCAAGTGTCAATATTTTCTGTGGCCACCATTATTTTCCAGTCACTGCCTGAACCCTCTTGGGCTTGGAGTTCACCAGAGCTTCGCAGGTTCCCACTGGAGTCCTCTTCCACTCCTCCATGACGACATCAAGGAGGTGGTGGATTTAGAGACCTTGCGCTCCTCCACCTTCCGTTTGAGGATTCCCCACACATACTCAATAGGGTTTAGGTCTGGAGACATGCTTGGCCACTCCATCAACCTTCACCCTCAGCTTCTTTAGCGAGGCAGGGGCCGTCTTGGAGGTGTGTTTGGGGTCGTTATCATGTTGGAGTACTGCCCTGTGGACCAGTTTCTGAAGGGAGGGGATCATGCTCTGCTTCAGTATGTCACAGTACATGTTGGCATTCATTGTTCCCTCAATGAACTGTAGCTCCCCAGTGCCGGCAGCACTCATGTAGACCCAGACCATGACACTCCCACCACCATGCTTGACTGTAGGCAAGACACACTTGTCTTTGTACTCCTCACCTGGTTGCCCCCACACACGCTTGACACCATCTGAACCAAATAGTTTATCTTGGTCTCATCAGACCACAAGACATGGTTCCAGTACTTCCATGTCCTTAGTATGCCAGACAAACTGTTTGCAGGACTTTCTTGTGCTTCAGCTTTAGAAGAAATGTGAGGGGTGGACTCACTTTTGTGAGATACTGTAATCTTTCAGGATTAAACCTCAGTAAGAATTCTTTCAGTCCACATTAAGTGTTTTTCTGATCTGCCAGGACCTGCTGTGTCGGCGTAACATTACTTCACATGTGAGCACACAGAGTCTTGAGTAGAGGATCATGGTGGACCGCAACAAACAATCCAAGCTAGACTAAGCTTCACTAAAAATGATACCGCCACATCACAAGGTAGGAAGTACATCCGATACGACACTCTCTGAATTTGTAAATTTCATCGATCTGTGATAAACTGACACAGAAAACAGGAAGAACTCAGAGCTGTTCCTCATTCCTCCCTCGTCTCTCATTGTATATACATATAAGCCATCATCATCCTCATCCTCATCCTCACACATTCGTTCACAAGCAAATAACTCCTCCCCACTAGGACCTCGCCTCACTGTGTACACCTCATCTCTCTTTCTTCACACAGCTGAATAAAAGCACCTTCATTTCATCCGTTACCAATCAGACCATCATCACATCATGTCTCAGCCTCCTTGTTATTGAGTATGTGCACATACATACTGTATATATACAGAGAGCAGTAAATGAATGGATTCCCCCAGAGAGAACAGTGTAGGGTTGAGAATCTCATTTGCAGCCTGCAGCCGGCAGTCCCTCCAGATTATTCTCCTCCTATAGGCTGAGGCAGAAAATGATGACAGACTGAGATTTTCACACAGAGCAGGACTTCATAACTGGATGGTATGGCTGAAAAATGTATCAGGATTAAATTTTAATAAGATCATATTTCATCATAAGGACTTCTACATAGATATCTCCTCTTTGCTCCATCAGTCCGCCTTGTCACTAAAGGTGACGGGGCGTTTTCTGTAAGGGCCCCATAGATGTAGATCCCCTATCTGAGGTCAGCTCAGTCAGTGCCTTCCTTTAAATCAGCCCTTGAAACCTGCTTTGATAGAAAGGCCTTTTAAGAGTAAATCTGCTGATTGTATGTTTTTATTGAGATTTTTTGTTTTAATTTTACTTTGTTAAATGTGAATCTTGATTTACTGTTTTATTGTCTCAATTGTTAGATACATTAGTGTTCAGTTATTTCATTATTTATCATCAAGGGGTTTTCTGCACCTCAGAGAAGATCAGTGTATTTTCAGAGACTCCCCGGATCCCGTCTCTCTAAATCTGCGCTTATCTCCTCTCACGTGTTGATTCAGTGAATCCATCTGTGATGAAATATAGCACCATCTAAAACAGCGCCAGCTGAGTCTCTTCATGCTAACAGGCTAACTGTTGTGTTGATTCATTCATTGCTTTTTCCATGTTTTTAACTGCAGGCGCAAAATTTTCACTTTTTTTCATGTTTTTCTGCTTTTGGAGCACAATTTCAAATTTTAGGAAAATTAATTTTTCGCCAGGCTCCGGGTCAACTTTTTTGTCATTTTTTTTTTGTCAATTTTTTTTGTCAATTTTTTTTTGTCACTTTTTTTTGTCTTTTTTTTTTTTGTCAATTAAAAAAATTTCAAAACTTTTATTTCAAAACTTTTTTTCTTTTTTTTTTCAAAAAAAAAAAATTCAATTTTTTTTTTAAATAAAAAAAAAAAAATCCTTTCAAATTTTTTTTCACATTTTTTTTTTTCAAATTTTTTTTTTCTCAATTTTTTCAAAAACCATTCACAGTCAATGTTTTTTTCATCTGTGATGAATGGCATTCATCTTGTTTTACTGCCCCCTACTGGTCTGGTGGTTTAGTGCCAAAGGATTTTAAAGCCGTGTTGAAATGTCTTTGCTACTCGCGCTATCTCCTCTCAACGTGTTGATTCAGTGAATCCATCTGTGATGAAATATAGAACCATCTAAAACAGCGCCAGCTGAGTCTCTTCATGCTAACAGGCTAACTGTTGTGTTGCTCATAATGATACCTGCCTGTCCGTCTGCTTCTATGGTGTCTCCGTGATGAATGGCTTCCTCTTTGTTTACTGCCCTCTACTGGTCTCAATCAATCAATCAATCAATCTTTATTTGTATAGCGCCAAATCACAACAAACGTATCTCAAGACGCTTTTACAAACAGAGCATGTCTAGACCACTCTATGTCAAATTATGAACAGAGACCCAACTTCAAGACAGGGTAAGACTCAGTCTGACCCCACCTTAATCCATCATGAGCATTGCACATCACAGTATTTAGCTAGTTACAGTGGTGAGGAAAAACTTCCTTTTAACAGGCAGAAACCTCCAGCAGGACCGACTCATTTTTACAGTCATCATGCCTCGACCGAGTTGGGTCTGGAAAGACAGATAGAGGGGAGTAAGAGAGAGAAGTGATAGTGATGGGACGAGTTGTAGAAGCTGTGACCGCTGGAGTCCAGATTGTCCGCAGCAGAGGACGTCTACGGCAGCTCATAGGAACCTACGAGACAAGGGAGCTCAGAGTCAAAATTCCTTGTGTGTTCAAGCATACTTGGCGAATAAAGCTGATTCTGATAAAGCTGATTCTGGACTCCAGAAAGGTCTATGGTTAGTAACTTTAATGGGACAGGCAGAGTAAAGTAAGTGATGAAGGGGTTGGGGGGAAGGGGGTGAGCTAGGATCCCAGTGTGTCAGTGCGCCAGTTCCCCCGGCAGTCTAGGCTATAGCAGCATGACAAAAGCTGGTCCAAGCCTGATCCAGCTCTAACTATCAGCTTTCATCAAAAAGGAAAGTTTGAAGCCTACTCTTAAAGTGGAGAGGGTGTCTGCCTCCCGACCCTGACTGGTGGTGTAGTGCATTTCCTTTTTTTCCCTCCATAACGTCACTGGAGTGATTTGCACAATCTATGTCGTGGCGAATTCACTAATCCAAAGTCCCAGAAATGTGAGTGAGAACGTGGTTTCCCAAAAACCAGATGTTCCCTCTATTTGTCCTTAAAGGGGTTCATTAGTGGTTTCTCCTCTACCTTCTTACTTTGATTTATTTTACTCAGTTTTATCTTTTTTTCTTTAATCTTCATCTTTTTAGGGAGCCTTTTTAACATCTGGTAAGGGACTACGGATGTTAACTAGCCTTTTGGCTAACTCTGGCATATTTACAGAAGTGTTAATTAATATGCATGCTCCTTTTAAATAATAAATAAATAAAATAAAAAAATTAGTCCACTTTCTCACAAACAGGTACTCAGGTCAACGTGATCTGAGGGGGAAGTTGGCACTTCATGCGTGTCCCAGTTATTCAATATGTTGACAGGATGTGAGAAGGGAGCCAAGTATGAAGCAAGACCTCTTTAGATTAGGATAAACGTAAAACAATGACGTCGCTGGGAGGCCATAAAAGCAGAGGAAAGGATTCTTGTGGGGCGCTTCTTGGGTTTGGGTCTGTCTGTCTGTCGAGGATGATCAGAGATGTGAGCTGTATCCTGTATCTTCAATAAACCTGCAAAGGCTGCAAGTTGATCCTGTCTTTGTGTTATTTAGCTACATCTACCCAGGACTTCAAATGCAGACAACAATGGGGGCACAGGAACCTTTTAGTTCAGGGTAAAGTAGTTCTGGGGGCTGAAAGACCCCAGGACTCTTGGTGGAAATGCACCTTCAGCATCAAAAACAACATAAACATAAACAGAGAATGGCAGGCGTGCCGTTCTATCGATCAAGAAATCCATTTCTTCCTGCTTTGATATTTAATTCACATGTTTTTTCCTCCTGACATGGAATAGCACTAACCCTTCATTACAGCTTGAGCTCAATATGCTGAGAGACAAACAGCCAGAGGTGAAAATAATGTATACGGTCCCCTGCTTTCAAAACAGCAGCAGATAAGACAGACAGACCTTGATGAATCCCAACCAGGACTGTAAAAGAAGCAGATTTATCCCCTGTCTTGTGTCTTGTCCTTTTCTTCGCCCCACATTTACATTTGAACCTTGTGTAACATCTCAGCAGGATAAAAATAGCAGCTCCCTTATTTGGAACAGGCTGCTGAAACTCCTGCTCGCGTGTTGTCTTTTAATTAGGACATTTTCAGAATTTCAGCCGAGTAATCTGTGAATGTTCCTGAAAAGCTCTCACTGTTCTCCAGACCAATTAAAACACAGCGCACAAAACGGCCTTGAAAAAGCCCCGAGGTGGTCTAGCCTTGTGTTTGACGTGTTCTCTGTCAAACACGTGTCTGGTGGAGGAGAAGATATTTACATGTGGAAGCTCAGAAACAGTCATCTCTGCGCTGATGCTGAGCCTGTGCTTCTGCATTCAAGGAGGGGTTAATCACAGCAGTCGGATCAGCTCAGACTTACTCTGTTAAAACTTGTAACCTACAGAAGCCCTTACTCTGTTTTCAAAGCAATGTCACTTCCAGACAGCGCTACACGGGGGATTTCTGCAGCTGAAGCACTCCAGGTCTTTTTTATTAGCATCAGAGTTTGGAGCGTGCTGGCAAGGATGTGATGTTGAGTCATTAAAGGCGTGTTAATTGAGCTCTAACTCACCCTGTCAAACTTAGCAGCGGATAAATGCTAAGCCAATTGATGTTACACACACTGAGCATTCTGATGTTAGCATTGTGTTTGTTTAAAAATAACAACTCCATCTCCTCAGATCGTAGGAAGACACGGCAAGTACAACCTTGATAGGCGCTGACATGTTGCACAGGTGGAGTCAAAACATGCACTCAAGTGATCTGACTGGAGGAGCCTTGTCATCACCCTTCTGCAAACCAAAAAATGCATTTAACTTTAGGCTTCAGGTTGGTACAGTCCACAGCAGAACAGGTTCTTCTGTTGATATGAAACCGACAATCATGGATAAGGAAAGCTTAATGACTCTTAATGTGTTTATGTAAGTTACATTTTCTTATCCTGTTAAGAAAGCCGCAAGAGCTTGAATTGTCAACAGAGCTGTAACACATAATGTCACATCCCCTTTTTATAGCATCATATAACTAATTTATATAATAAAGCTGTCAGTTAAAGCTAGGGTTGGTAGTCTCGGAAAACTAGCATGAATTTGAATGTAGCATTTCCTCATGACTCCGTCTAACCCCTCCCCTCCTCCCTCAGAGCTCCTCCAAAACGACGCCCCCCCGCTCACATGCACGAGCGCCGCTGACTTGCGACCATATGATGGTGACTGATTCAAAACCGGTCCTCACCAAAACATTCTCATAGTGAAAGTTAAAAACACAAACAAACATGGCTGCTGTTAGCACTCACAACTGTCATGCTAGCATTATCCAGTTGTACCGGTGACACGATATCAGGAGAAAAGTTATAACACATATATAACACTGTAACAGCTCTACTGTTTGTTAAACGTGTTCAGTGTAGATGTTCTTAATTCCTACAGTGTTGACGGTCAGTGAAGGCATCAGGAGAGGTGTAGAGTGTGCGAGCGGGAGAGAGGAGAGACAAGAGGAGAAGTTCTTCATTCATTCAAACATTGATTGTTGCTTTGTTGGTTGGCGTGGTAACG